>NC_091956.1:69571867-69871867 GCF_031021105.1 Erythrolamprus reginae | reverse complement strand
GCCCAGGGGAAGAGCCTTCTCTGTGGCGGCCCCAACCCTTTGGAACCAACTCCCCCCAGATATCAGAGTTGCCCCCACCCTCCTAGCCTTTCGTAAGCTCCTTAAAACCCACCTCTGTTGTCAGGCATGGGGGGATTGACATGTTCCTTCTCCCTAGGCTTATAAAATTTATGTATGGTACGCTAGTGTGTATGATTGGTTTTAACTTGTGAGGTTTTTTAAATTAATTTAAATATTGGATTTGTTTTACATTGTATTGCTATTGCTGTGAGCCGCCCCGAGTCTGCGGAGAGGGGCGGCATACAAATCTGATTAAACTTATTATTATTATTATTATTATTATTATTATTATTATTATTATTTAGATTTGTATGCTGCCCCTCTCCGAAGACTTGTATTACGATTGCTACAAACATAGCTTAATATGCTAAGTGAATCCAGACAATGGTAGTTTATTCAACAGCCTATAGCTAACCACACAATAGTGTAGACTACAATGTGTGAACTCGACCATAGTATTGCAGTGAGGAAAAAAGCATATTTCTTTAAAGTGATATATAAGTAAGAAATATATATTATTACTAGAAATGAAAAAATATTTCCACCACCAAGTTTTATCTGTAAAATAGAAAGGACAGCTTGCATTTACTAAGAGTGCAGGACAGGAGTATCTCTAGCTTCCTATGAAGGAGGATACTTAAATTCATTTTAATTTGGTTAAGTCAGTCCCTTCCCACTATTACAGAAATGGATGGGCTGAAGTGAACATGACTCGCCTTGCAAATTGGTTAAAGGAAGCAGGAAGAGTAGTACATATTGTTATTAAAGCCACCATTGATAGCGTCCCATTACCACTCAAATACAACTATCCTTGTCTTTATTCTTTCTTTCTTTCTTATTGATTGATTGATTGATCGATTGTTAGAGTTGAAAGGGACCATGAAGGCCATCAAATTCAACCCCCTGCCCAAGCAAGAACCCTATAGCACACCACTCAAGTGACAGTTCAATCTTCTCTTAAAAATGTCCAGAGTGTTGGAGTTCACAACGTTCGCTGGTAGGTTGTTGCATTGGTTGATCGCTCTGACCATCAGGAAGTTCCTCCTTATCTCCATGTTGAATCTCTCCTTGATCAGCTTCCAGCCGTTGTTCCTCGTCTGGCGCTCTGGTGCTATGGAGAATAAAGTGATCTCCTCCTCTCTGTGACATCCCTCGTATACTTGTAGACTGCTATCCCGTCCACTCTGGCCCTCCTTTTCTCTAGGCTATCCATGCCCAGTTCCCTCAGTCTCTCTTTATAAGTCTTGGTTTCCAGTCCCTTAATCATCTTGGTTGCTCTTTTTTGCACCTTCTCCAGAGCTTCAATGTCTCTTTTGAAGTGTGGCGACCAGAACTGAATACAGTACTCCAGGTGTGGTCGGACCAGGGTGTAGTAGAGTGGTATTAACACTTCCCTGGTCTTGGAGTGTATTCCCCTGTTGATGCAGCTTAGGATTGTGTTGGCTTTTTTAGCTGCTGCTGCACATTGTTGGCTCATGTTTAGTTGATTATCCACCAAGACTCCAAGGTCTCTTTCGCAGTTGCTACTGCTAAGAGTAGTTTCTCCCAGCTTGTAATTGTGTCCAGGGTTTTTTCTGCCTAGGTGAAGGACTTTGCTCTTGTCGATGTTTGTCACCTGGTTTTTCTATTCAGTGTTGTTGGTAGGTCTTTTTTCCATTAAGAAGATATTAGAATGTCTCAATAGCATGGGGAAAAATTCTGAGTTCAACCACAAGAGGATCCCCCCCCCACATCTGCTATGGGTTACGTAACTCCCAATTGCAAAACAATCGGCTGCAAACCAGTCGTGGCGAATTGCAGGCATCAAAATATTTTAGACATTCTGCCTTTTTTCCTTTTATCTGAACCTCTATTTTCAGTAGAAAATTTGCCTGTGCTTTCATTCTTCATTAGACATACTATCTGTTGCACTCCCTCCTTCTTTACTCACATTATATGTTCACCAAATCAATTTAGATACGCATTTGGGAAGAACCAAAGAAAAAGTGGGCTTGGCTTACTAGGTGCACAGGCCTCACTATAGTGCGAAAAACAGCACAACAGGCAAACCAGAAGTCCATTTTTCTGAACCTCTGGTTTGCCCGTTTGGCTGTTTGACACCATCCCAGTTTTCAGTGTACAAATGTGCAGGACAGGGGGAGTTGTGCATGCACGGGGCAGCGCATGCCTGCTGCCCACGCCTGTGCACAGGGTATAATTCACATTACTAGAAGGAAAGGTACTGAGCTAATTTTACATATGAATTACTTAGTGTTGTGGTTGGCTCTGGCCCAGCTCCTGCCCCAGGGAATGGGGAGGTGGATGCAGGGGAAAATTCAACATGTCACAGGCCTGTGTTATTGCCGCCAGAATCAGTTCAGAGTTTAGTTTCCTCGGACGAAGAAGAAGCTGGAGTGACTCGGCAGAGGAGGGCTTGGCACACAGCCCAGGCAGTCAATCTCCCTTATCTTCTGTTGATTCAGATGATGACGTTTTGGACCCACGCAAGCGCAGAATTATGCATAGAAGAGACCAAGTAAGAACATATTACAGGAAATAAGGGAGGCCACCTGTGTTTGGGTGGGGCTCCAGTAATTAGGGCTGCTGCAATAAATAGCAGCATGTGGGTTTGGCCATTGTGGAAGAATACTTGATCGGCGTTCGTCAGGAATCTTGTGTTGCTGGACTTTGTTGCCTTTTCATGCCTGTGAAACTAAAGCAGAGCAACATGTGTGTGTTTCACTTCGTTGGAAGAACAAGGGGTGTGAAGTTTCTTCACAGCTGCTAGCTAAGTACTTAATGACTGCTTAAGGGAAACTGTACAGACTATCTGGTTGTTTTGGGAAGAGTGCTCTTTGCAATACAAAAAGAGTGCTTTGTTTATTTTGAATTTTGTGATAAAGAACACTGTTTTGAATTTTCAAACGTGTGTGTGTCTGAAATTTGTACCCTTGAATTTTCTGGAAGCTCCTATCAGAGAGCCCGGCAGAACACTTAGTATATATTGTGGCTATCTTATATGCTAATAATACCTTTTGATAAACACAGGAAATTGAAGGAATGACGGAGGAAGATTGTATATCCTTTTCTTTGTGCATATATCTTCTCTTTGACGTGAACAGATGTGAACATAGTTATTGAATCCAAAGAAAATAATATATCCAGAAGTCTCAACAGAGTTAAAAGAATACCTTACTCTAACCAGAAAAGTCAGGTAGGGGGGGGGGGAGAGAGAGAGAGAGATGTAAGCCAACTAAACAGCAAAGATTTGATACTGGATAATATCCAGTTTGGAGAGTTGTTGAATCAGCAATTCAATAATAAATTATACTGTCCTCAAAACAAACATTCTGAAAAAGAACAGAGATATTAAAGGATATTAAAGGTTTCTATAGAAATTTGGGACATCATTTTTCTTGAAGTATCTCCCTTCCACAGTTGACACCATGCCCACAATGCTACAGCGGACAAGATGGAAATAATGAAAAACAGCAACCTTCTCCCAAAAAAATTGGCAATATTGTCTCGTTTATGATTGCATAGCATCTATTCATAACTCCAACTCTAATTTGGCATTGTATGACTTCAATCTGGTTTTTGATTAAAAACAGTTAAGAAGTTAAATACATAAGATGAGGAAAGACCCATGCCTTTCTTTATAAATATCACTTCAGTCAGAATTTGGCTAGAAACCAATACTGTGGCACATTAAATTACTGTAATTTTAGCTAGTGAAGAACTCAGGCAATCTTATATCAGCATTAAGACGGTTAAGCTGGAATACTTTGGCTAATAATTTTCTGAAATTATTTAATTTCCTTTTCTGGGGAAGAAGAAAGAGAGCTTACCTTGAAAAAAGTGGTCCAGTTTTAGACTATTCTGTTCACTAAACCTCTAGGAATTTTTTTTTGTGATTGTGGATACCCTGATTTTATTAAAAAGGAAATATATATTGTTCTGCCGGGCTCTCTGGTAGAATCCTCCCAAAAATTCACAGGTACAAATTTCAGACACACACACGTTTGAAAATTCAAAACAATGTTCTTTATAATGAAAATTCACTTAAACTAAGCCCTCTTTTGGTATAGCAAAGAGCACTTGTCTCCAAACAAACTGGTAATTTGTACAAGTCCCTTATCAGTTCTGTGATACTTAGCTTGCAGCTGTAAGGCAATTCACAGTCCTTCTTCTTTCACAAAGTGAAACACACTTTGCTCTGGTTTAGTTTCAAAGCGGGGAAAAATCAGCACACAAAAGGTCAAAGTCAGTAAAGCAGGCACAAAACACAACGATCAGATAATCCTCCACAATGGCCAAACCCACAGGCTGCTATTTATAGCAGCCTCACTAATGACCACAGCCCCACCCAACCACAGGTGGCCTCATTTTCTTTGATAATAATCTCTCAGTTGTTGCTGCCTATGCATCGCTCTCCACATGCGTGGCTGTATCATTAACTCCTGTTCCGAATCCAAGGAGGAGCTGATAATTGATCTCCTTCTGAGCTGTCTGCCACACTCTCCTCCTCCCTGTCACTCATGTCTTCTTGGTCAGAGGAGCCTTCATCAGCAGATTCCAAAACAGGCCTGCAGCATGTGGATGTCTCCCCCACATCCACAGTCCTTGGGGCAGGAGCTGGGCCAGAGCTAACCACAACATACTGTATTCTCCCACCTCTTATTCTCTTCTTGCCACCTGCTTACTTTGTCTTATTCTCTGCTGTCTTCCTTCCCAAAATTCTTTGCTCTGGGAATGGGTTCTCCTTCCTAGTTGTCTGAGTGAGCTGCATTTGGACTCCTCAGGTCTTTCTAGTGGTGAGTACTACCTCCTTCGTGCTGCGGCTCGAAGTATCTGTTTGGCCTATTCGCATCGGAACAAAGGTGTTCTGCCGGATCTGTGGAAGGAGCCTCCCGAAAATTCAAAGGTACAAATTTCAGACACACACACGTTTGAAAATTCAAAACAATGTTCTTTATCACAAACTTCAAAATAAACTAAGCACTCTTTTTGTATTACAAAGAGCACTCATCCCAAAACAACCTGGTAGTTTGTACAAGTCCCTTATCAGTTCGAAAGGACTTAGCTTGCAGCTGTGAAGAAAGTCACAGCCCTTCTTCTTCCACGAAGTGAAACACACTTTGCTCTGCTTTGGTTTCAAAGTCGTGTAAAGTCAACAAACAAAGGCCGGAGTCAGCAAGACATTCATGAAACACAGCGATCAGATAATTTTCCACAACGGCCAACCCCACATGCTGCTATTTATAGCAGCAGCACTAATTACAGCAGCCCCACCCAACCACAGGTGGCCTCATTTTCTCTTGTAATAATCCTTTAGTTGTTGCTTCCTATGCATCACTCTACGCATGCGTGGATGTCTCATTAATTCTTGTTCAGAATCCAGAGATGATACAGATGATTGATCTCCTCCTGGGCTGTCTGCCAAACTCTCCTCCTCCCTGTCACTCAGGCCTCCTTGGTCAGGAGGAGACTTTGTCGGCAGATTCCACTGGGAGCAAAACAGGAACAAAAGGAGACATTTCATTGTTGACATATCAAGATTGTCTTGTATTTGAATCTACTGACAATGGCAGGGCAAGATTAAAGAGCAATAGATTTCTTTATCTGCATTAGTCATTAGTGTCACTGTACTGTAGACTTCTTGGGCAGCAAGTAAGATGGAAAACAGACAAATGCTCTAATTTGACTTTTCACATCTGGTAGAAGTTTTAGACTACAAGTTGTGTAGCTTCAGCAAATTCTGGGGGGGAAAGTCTAATTCATCATCATGCTAAACTATAAGTTAATGATGGTTCTTTGAATAAATCATATAAACCTGAAACTACTAATTACCTGTGTGAAGTTTGTCTGTCTGTCTGTCTGTCTGTCTGTTTATCTATCTATCTATCTATCTATCTATCTATCTATCTATCTATCTATCTATCTATCTATCCATCCATCCATTCCTCCATCCATCCATCTATCTATCAACTATCTATTCCTTCCTTCCTTCCTTCCTTCTATTTTTTATGCCGCCCTTCTCCTTAGACTCAGGGCGGCTTACAACATGTTAGCAATAGCACTTTTTAACAGAGCCAGGATATTGCCCCCCCCCCAATACAGGTCCTCATTTTACGCACCTCGGAAGGATGGAAGGCTGAGTCAACCTTGAGGTGATGAGATTTGAACCGCTGACCTACAGATCTACAGTCAGCTTTAGTGGCCTGCAGTACTGCACTCTACCTGCTGCGCCACCTCGGCTCTAAAGTTGATTCTGTAGTTGAAATTTATATTTATATATGCTGTCTGGTTCCCTCTAAGAACAGATGCTTTCTCATGCAGACTTATGCTTACAGTGTTTTAATTTCAAAACAGAACAGATGTAGAGTTCTGAAAAACTCAAACCGGGTGCAATTATTTTAGAAATTCTGGGTGTAATTATTTTAGAAATTTCACTGGCTTAATATAAGTATTGTTTCTGTAATTTGCATTTTTTTCCTTTTTGTGACTAAGATAATTTAGGATTTGTAAAATAATGGAATTCAACTGTTCAAGTTCAGGATTCTGCCAAGAAGAATTTTGTATCACCTTTGCTGAGATTCTATTATTATTTGGGATTCCATTTCCATATAAATAGCTCAATTATTTATGTAATCCTATCTACTTTGGTTTGGATTAAATTATAATGCTAGGTTACAAAATCAAATTATTCACAGATTCTTTGGCTGATGAAACCTGAAATAAAACTAAAACCGTCTTCTTATTTACAGGACAGACATACTTTTGACTTTTAACAGCTGAAATTCATCTTTTCGAAACATGAGTGATTAGCCATAACTTGCTTGTTCCTTTTGGGAATGCATAAATTGAAGAACCTTAGAAGGAACGTAAATTCATAAGCATTGTATATATAGAGAGAATCAAGTTCCAAAAATTATCCCACAACGCTTTCTGTCCCCTGGACGCAGCCACCATTCCAGTGATATATTTTATCATTTTTATACTTATTTTCTCTAGTCTGATATATGCTCCCCAATACTGGAGAAAATTACATAATGAAACTGAATTGGGACAACTGATGGGACGGTGGGACAAAGTAAGACGATATATGATGAGCAGAATCCGAGACCAAGCTACAAGAAATAAATTGGAATCACTCTGTAATATGTAAATAGATATACAGTGGTCCCTCGATTTTCGCGGGTTCAAACTTTGCTGTTTTTTTCCCTATACCACGGTTTTTCCCACCCAATAGTTGAACTCTTGCGAGCACAGGTGAAATTTCAGCTATTTTCACCAGGACTTTTGCTTCCGTGCAAGTGCAGAAGCAAAAAACCCCACAATTTTCACCAGGAATCTGTCTGTCGTGCCATTCCTGGGCCATTTCTACTGGCTGGATGGTGCCACCCCCACATGGGGGGGAGGAGTCCATGAGTGGGTGCAACACTTGAACACCATTGGCACTGGTAGAATCATGACCAGTCATTTGCAAAAGGCAACTTTATTTAGAACGGTTTACTTCACGGGTGTCAAACTCAATCATGTCATGTGACATATTGTGACATTTTTTGCCTTTGTGGAGCCAGGATGGGCGTGGCTTGCCTGTGAGGCATCGGGCCCATGTGCCACCATTTTGGCACCTCTGGTTTACACCCAGCAGGAATACCTTTAACACCATCAAAAAAACATCTGGCTATCCCAGGTTCTTGGAAACAATTCAATAAACAATCCAAGTGATTCTGGGTGGTTTCAGTAAGTTATCAGTTCCTACTTTTAGATTGATCTTTCTCACACACATACACCAATCTACAGAGTCCTGTTTGCTTCCTAATATTCCTGTAGCTAACTTACTCTGTGTTGTGGTTAGCTCTGGCCCAGCTCCTGCCCCAAGGAATGTGCAGGTGGATGTGGGGGAGACATCCACATGCTGCAGGCCTGTTTTGCTCCCAGTAGAATCTGCCGACAAAGTCTCCTCTGACCAAGGAAGCATGAGTGACAGGGAAGAGGGGAGTTTGGCAGACGGCCCAGGAGGAGATCAGTCATCTGTATCATCCCTGGATTCTGAGCAAGAATTAATGACACATCCACACATGCATAGAGTGATGCATAGGAGACAACAACTGAAGGATTATTACAAGAGAAAATGAGGCCACCTGTGGTTGGGTGGGGCTGCTGTAATTAGTGCTACATATAAAAGTGCAGCTTGGTGTTTTAGCCTCATGGCAGTTTATCTGATTCGTTGTTTCATCAAGATCGTGGTTTTTGCTCTTCAGGATTGTGGACTTTAGAATTGGACTCAATTTCCCAGTTCTTGGGTGAGCAATTGGACTGCATTTAACCTGTGCCTTCTGTGTACCAGAAAATCCCTTTGACATTTAAAAAGGGAGCTGTTTCTGTTTTTCTGTTGATAAAAACTTTTGGGTTTTCCTTTTATCGTGTGGTGTGTGTCTTCCTGGACTAATTACCCGGGAGAACTCTTTGGTGGATTATGTTTGTGTACTCAGGTAGGAGGAGGCGGGGTTGACCAACCCCGTGTAGCAACATCCAAACTTTTATTTCCAAAAACAGCAGCATAGGAAGTGGAGCTACACTCATATTCCTGGGCGTGTTGTGTATGTCACAGGCAACCTTGGTGCCAAAAACAGATATTTGGCCATGAGTAGTTTTTCTGTTCAAATTCAATAACAATTTTACGCAACTTTTGAACACCTCTTTCCACACTCCTGCCACAGCCCCTTTATATTGACTGGTCTTCAAAACCCTGCGAAGAGGAAGGAGAGGAGAAAGCATAGCCTTGTCCTTGTTCTTAAACGTTGCTAAGCAACAATTTGACAGATCACAGCATTGTGAACAGCATAAAAGACTAAAGGGCAGGGCAAGTTAAAGGGCTAGTCATATTTTGCTGTTAGCTTAAGAGTAAGTACCGCAGGGCTTCAAGATTTAATCAGTGTACTCTAGAAAAGTTCAATTTTACTCTAACTTTTCATGTCGGTACACATGGCATTGTAGTTCATTTGGAGTTGGTCGCTATTCCATTTCCTTTTATTTTTTACCTAGTTCATACATTACATCAAATTAGACTTGAATTGTGTTTTTTTTTAAATAAACCACAAGTAGATGAATCCATACAATGCATGAAGATTTATAAATGTGCAATTCCTTGATCCATACATCATATACCAGTGACGACGAACCTATCGCATGGGTGCCACAGGTGGCATACGAGCTGTTGGCTTAGCTCAGCTCCAACATGCATGTGTGTGCTGGCAGCTGATTTTTGGCTTGCACAGAGGCTCTGAGAGGGGTGGTTTTGGCTTCCAGAGAGCATCTGGGGGATGGGGTGTTCTGTTGGGCTCTCTGGTAGACTCCTCCCAAAAATTCACAGGTACAAATTTCAGACACACACACATTTGAAAATTCAAAGCAATGTTCTTTATAATGAAAATTCACTTAAACTAAGCCCTCTTTTGGTATAGCAAAGAGCACTCGTCTCCAAACAAACTGGTAATTTATACAAGTCCCTTATCAGTCCTGTGATACTTAGCTTGCAGCTGTGAGGCAATTCACAGTCCTTCTTCTTTTCACAAAGTGAAACACACTTTGCTCTGGTTTAGGTTCAAAGCAGGGAAAATCAGCACACAAAAAGTCAAAGTCAGGAAAGCAGTCATGAAACATAACGATCAGATAATCCTCCACAATGGCCAAACCCACAGGCTGCTCTTTATAGCAGCCTCACTAATTACCACAGCCCCACCCAACCACAGGTGGCCTCATTTTCTTTGATAATAATCTCTCAGTTGTTGCTGCCTATGCATCGTTCTCCGCATGCGTGGCTGTATCATTAACTCTTGTTCTGAATCCAAGGAGGAGTTAGATAATTGATCTCCTTCTGAGTTGTCTGCCACACTCTCCTCCTCCTTGTCACTCATGTCTTCTTGGTCAGAGGAGCCTTCATCAGCAGATTCCACGGGGGGCAAAAACAGGCCTGCAGCATGTGGATGTCTCCCCCACATCCACAGTTCTTGGGGCAGGAGCTGGGCCAGAGCTAACCAAACATGGGGGAGGGTGTTTTTACCCTCCCCTGGCTCCAGGGAAGCTTTTGGAGCCTGGGGAGGGCAAAACACGAGCCTACTGGGCACAGCAGAAGTTAGGAAACAGCCCATTTCTGACCTCCAGAGAGCCTCCAGGGATGGGGGAAGTTGTTTTTGCCCTCCCCAGGCATGGGTGTGGGCAATAGCACGCACACACGCACACTCTTTTGGCACCCCAGGAAAAAAAGGTTCACCATCACTGTCCATATACAGTACAGTCAAAACCCAATAAACAACATTATGAACAACATTATCTTAGAACATAGAAACATAGAAGACTGACGGCAGAAAAAGACGTCATGGTCCATCTAGTCTGCCCTTATACTATTTCCTGAATTTCATCTTACAATGGATATATGTTTATCCCAGGCATATTTAAATTCAGTTACTGTGGATTTACCAACCATGTCTGCTGGAAGTTTGTTCCAAAGGATCTACTACTCTTTCAGTGAAATAATATTTCTCACGTTGCTTTTGATCTTTCCCCCAACTAACTTCAGATTGTGTCCCCTTGTTCTTGTGTTCACTTTCCTACTAAAAAACACTTCCCTCCTGAAACTTATTTAACCCTTACTTACTACAAAAATAGGCGAAAATGGCCACACACTTTGACAGGAAGGGCAGAAAAACATCGACACTTCTCTGCCATAATTGTGGCTGTTATGTGCTTGTTAAGAGGACCCATCCTTTTCTCATTCCTGGAGAGTTCTCTGACTTGTTCAGAAGTTTTTCAAACATAAATCACTCATATGTACTTAAGCTTGGCACCTTCTAGGCAGAACTGGTGACTGGAATGACATCCTGCAAAAATCACTTGACCCGCTGGATGACAAGGAAGTCAGAGAACTTCTACGAAGTGAGTTAAAGATTTCTGCTTCTCCTGGCCCTATTCAGGTTGTATGGGAGGAGCCAATCTTCTTAAAGCAAGCAATAGTATGACCCTTCCCAAACCATCCGTCCAACCCGCACCGAGTCTACGGAGAGGGGCGGCATACAAATGTAATAAATAAATAAATAAATCCCTGGATCTGGCAATTCTGATCAACTCCCCCACCCCCCGAGGTGTTGTGGTTGGCTCTGGCCCAGCTCTGCCCCAGGGAATGGGGAGATGGATGCAGGGGAAACTTCAACATGTCACAGGCCTGTGTTATTGCCGACAGAATCAGTTAAGAGTTTAGTTTCCTCGGACGAAGAAGAAGGTGGGAGTGACTCGGCAGAGGAGGGTTTGGCACACAGCCAAGGCAGCCAATCTCCCTTATCTTCCATTGATTCAGATGATGACGTTTTGGACCCCACGCAAGCGCAGAATTATGAGTAGAAGAGACCAAATAAGAACAGATTGCAGGAGATAAGGGAGGCCACCTGTGTTTGGGTGGGGGCTCCAGGAATTAGGGGCTGCTGCTATAAATAGCAGCATGTGGGTTTGGCCATTGTGGAAGAATATCTGATCGCAGTTCATCAGGAATCTTGTGTTGCTGGACTTGTTGCTTTTTCATGCCTTTGAAACCAAAGCAGAGCATTCGTTGGAAAGAAGAAGGGGTGTGGAAGTTTCTTCACAGCTGCTAGCTAAGTACTTAATGACCGCTTAAGGGAACTTGTACAGGACTATCCCGGTTGTTTTGGGACGAGTGCTCTTTGCAATACAAAAAGAGTGCTTCTAGTTTATTTTGAATTTTGTGATAAAGAATATTGTTTTGAACGTGTGTGTGTGTGAAATTTGTACCCTTGAATTTTCGGGAGGCTCCTATCAGAGAGACCGGCAGAACACCAAGGTTTATTAGGTTTTATTTTAAAACATATATCAACTTCAATATATGAACACTGTGACCTCTGGGTATACTATTTGTGGCTCACATACAGCAGTCATTTAGCGATGGTTCAAAGTTACAACGGCACTGAAAAAAGATGACTTATGACTAATTTTCACACTTGTTCCAAGGAAAGTAGCAAAATTCACTTAATGACTATTTTGCTTAGCAACAAAAAAAATTGGGCTCAATTCTGGTCATAAATTGAGGACTTACCCTGCTATTCTTTTTAGTTTCATTCCCCCTCTCTTGCATTTAGGGCTGTTTTTAAGCAGGGTATATTATTTGACTGATACCCTGAATTCTAATCCCATCTTAAGCACAAAGCCAGCTGGGTAAATTTGTGCCAGTATCTTTTTCTCAGCCTAGCAATGAAGCAGTGACAACCCACTTCTGAAATCTTGGCAAAGAACCTGCAGACTTTTCATCAGGCAGTCAATAGGAGGTCAACAATGACGTGGAGGCACCAAAAGGAGGTCATCTGATTATAACTTTTAAAATGTCTTTGATTCTATTACTTCTATGTCAAAGAGAATTGATGAGCAATAAAATTGCCCTAGCATTATTTTAAAAGTATCAATGAAACATCCCAAAGCAACATTGGTATCACTTTTTAATACACGGGAATATGTATTCTGTTTAATTTTATTTAGCTCAGTGTTATTAAATGTATAAAACATGATGCAAAGCAGGAGAAATATCAATTTATGACATAACATATAAAAAGAACAGCTGAGTAGGTGGCAGCAAGTACAGTGAAAGGAAGCAAATGCAAGAAGCTATATATATATTAAAGGCCGCTCAACTTGTATTGCAGGAAGGAATTCATTACAAAGGAGCAGTGTAGATTAGATATACAGGCAGAAACTTCCTAATAAGAGCAACGGTTACCAATACTGGTGCCAAAGTGTTGTAGTTTTCTCAAGCTTGCTAATGTGAACAGAAAAATCAAGACTGTAGAGTCTATTAAATACCATTTCAGAATTAGCAAATATCAGTGTTGTGAGATTTTAAGCCTGGTATCCTCCTGTGGATTGCTTTCCCTATATGGTATTTGTATCATTAAGTTTGGTTTTAAATTAGCTTCAATTACTGTTTTGAAACTTATCCGCTAGTATTTTAAGTATAAGCCCCATTAGGATTATTAAGAATAAGGACCAGCCACCCACATAAATCTATATAATCTGATTGAATTAAGGTTTCTGTCCTTAAACCAGTCTAAACAATACTGTGTTCAGTTCTGGAGACCTCACCTACAAAAAGATATTGACAAAATTGAACGGGTCCAAAGACGGGCTACAAGAATGGTGGAAGGTCTTAAGCATAAAACGTATCAGGAAAGACTTAATGAACTCAATCTGTATAGTCTGGAGGACAGAAGGAAAAGGGGGGGACATGATTGAAACATTTAAATATATTAAAGAGGTTAAATAAGGTCCAGGAGGAAGTGTTTTTAATAGGAAAGTGAACACAAGAACAAGGGGACACAATCTGAAGTTAGTTGGGGGAAAGATCAAAAGCAATGTGAGAAAATATTATTCACTGAAAGAGTAGTAGATCCTTGGAACAAACTTCCAGCAGACGTGGGTTGGTAAATCCACAGTAACTGAATTAAACATGCCTGGGATAAACATATATCCATTGTAAGATGAAATACAGGAAATAGTATAAGGGCAGACTAGATGGACCATGAGGTCTTTTTCTGCCGTCAGTCTTCTATGTTTCTATATTTCTATGTATTTGTATCATTAAGTTTGGTTTTAAATTAGCTTCAATTACTGTTTTGAAACTTATCCCCTAGTATTTCAAGCAAAGCTCCATTAGGATTATTAAGAATAAGGACCAGCACACATATATCTTATATATTCTGATTGTATTGTTTTCTGTTCTTAAACCAGTGTGTTCAGTTCTGGAAACCCTCACCTACAAAAAGATATTGACAAAATTGAACGGGTCCAAAGAACGGCTACAAAAATTGTGGAAGATCTTAAGCATAAAACATATCAGGAAAGGACTCATGAACTCAATCTGTATAGTCTGGAGGACAGAAGGGAAAGGGGGGACATGAAGGAGAGTGGCTGTGAGGTCTCACAGCTGCTTGTTAATTGCTTTGTGTTTGTTTATTGTTTTTCACAGCATTCAAGTCTGTTGCTTTGAAGGTGAGCCCTGTCACGACCAAAAGGGTGTTTTGCTTCTATTTTACTTTAGATAAAAACAGTGTTCTTGACTTTTCAAGGGGTGTGTGTCTGAATTCCTACCTTTGCACTTAATTGGGAGCTCGTGCCATGAAGCCTGGCAGAACAGATTGTTCTTACCCAGAAATCCCCACACAATTCAGGACTTGTGTACCTATCTGTTGTGGTTCCGTCTGAGGCCCCTCAGGGAACGGCTGATCTTCTGTCGGTTTCCAGCTCAGAGGGAAAGGATGAGGAACAGGAGGTGCAGGCAGACGAGGAGGAGGAATCCCAGGCTGAAGAAGAGGGAGGACAGCCAGAGTCCCCCCAGAGGGAGCTCTCCCCAGCAAGCAGCCTGGATTCCTTAGAGGAAAATGCACAAGCCATAATTGATCTGCGACAGAGAAGAGCTACACAGCGAAGGGACCAATTGGCTAGGTATTTTCAGCATTAAAGAGGCAACAGCTGGGTTTGGGGTGTGGTGCTCTTTGGAAAGGCTAAAAGGCAGACCCACCCTTCCATGCTTGTGGAGTTTTATCTTTGAGAGTCTTGGGACCTGGCTTGTGAACTTTGGCGTCTTGGAATCCTGGTTTGTGCCTTTGACTACTGAAACCTTGGGGTGGGTGTGCAGCAGAAGCTTGCTGTATTGTCTGGACATCAGGACTCTGCTGTAAAGTATTATAGCCTGTCTGTTGGGAAGAACAGGTTTTCCTCTGTGTTTATTTTTTCCAGCTATAAAGTACTTTTGCTTTTACCAGAGTGTCTGGCTGTTTTTTCCAGTTGGTGTTGAGGTCTGGGGAAACCCAGACAGAACACCTATCCTACATGGCAAACAAGGAGCTCTACTCATCAGCGAAGGTCTATGGATGATGGTCAAGAAAGAGACACTGCAAAAATCAGATGGGTCCAGGATTTAATCTGTGGCAACTGCAATGCTATCAAATTCTCCCTCTGATTAATGGCCAATGTCTTTCTGCACACTCCCCATGGCAATTTGAAAGCCATGTTTTTATAAGCTGGCATTTTCTTTCCGAGGGACACTTTATATCAGGAAACAATACTCATTTTAATATTGTAGGTATAAGTTTTTATTGTTAATTATTGTTGCGAATCAAGGCAGGCATTGCTGGAAATGTACAGGTACAAATTTGACAATAAAGATGTCCATGGCTCCGACGTCTTTTTAAAAGTGTAATATACATTTATATCATGTGTTTCCTATCATCAGGTCATATGCAAAAAAGAATCAGGATTTCTTTTTAAAAGCCCTGATCAGTAGGTCTGCAGCTAGCCCAGGAGAGAGGATCCCATTAACGACCTTGTCTTCCAGGGGAGGAATTTGATCCTTCACTTCGGAGTGCTGCCGGAAATGGTCCAACATGCTTTCTTGGATTATATTCCACATCCAAACTTTTTGCTGCCTCCTGCGTTTGGCAAGCAACTCGCCACTTGTAAGCATGAGCCCTTGGAATTCTGTCATCTTATCCCATACATCCGAAATGCCTTCTCCGGTTTTGGCAGAGATGCGCATTACCTATTAGATTGAGAAGATAACTCTACTTATCAAGCAACGTCAATCACATTTGGAGAGGTGGTGGAGAAATTATCCTGATCCAAATTAATGCTATTTAACAAGGGACAATTAAAAAATTATCCCAAGCCACAGATTAAATACTCACAATAATTAACCAATACTAAATATCAGGCCTGTGCAAAACATTTAGAATTGAATTATGGAATTGAAAACTTTGTTCTGAGTCTGGCATTCAAACCAGTTACAGTGATACCTCGTCTTACAAACGCCTCATCATACAAACTTTTCGAGATACAAACCCGGGGTTTAAGATTTTTTTGCCTCTTCTTACAAACTATTTTCACCTTACAAACCCACCGCCGCCACTGGGATGCCCCGCCTCCAGACTTCCGTTGCCAGAGAAGCACCTGTTTTTGCACTGCTGGAATTCCCCTGAGACTCCCCTCCATGGGAAAACCCACATCCGGACTTCCGTGTTTTTGTGATGCTGCAGGGGAATCCCAGCAGCGCAAAAACAGGCACTTCACTGGCAACGGAAGTCTGGAGGTGGGGTTTCCCAGCAAGGGGAGCCTCAGTGAAATCGCAGCATTGCAAAAACACAGAGGTCCAGAGGTGGGGTTTTAAGGACTTCAGTGTTTTTGTGATGCTGCGATTTCACTGAGGCTCCCCTTGCTGGGAAACCCCACCTCCAGACTTCCGTTGCCAGCGAAGCGCTCATTTTTGCGATGCTGGGATTCCCCTGCAGCATCGCAAAAACACAGAAGTCCAGAGGTGTGGTTTCCCATGAAGGGGAGCGTCGGGAGAATCCCAGCAGCGCAAAAATGAGCGCTTCGGCTGGCAAAAGGGGTGAATTTTGGTCTTGCACGCATTAATCACTTTTCCATTGATTCCTATGGGAAACATTGTTTCATCTTACAAACTTTTCACCTTAAGAACCTCGTCCCGGAACCAATTAAGTTTGTAAGACAAGGTATCACTGTATTTTAAATTTATAATCGTCTGTTTTGGGAAGTTCGGAACTGTTTAAAGAAGCCATTTCAAATGGAAACTGCATAAGAGCCAGGGTGGCGCAGCAGGTAGAGTGCTGTACTGCAGGCCACTGAAGCTGTCTGTAGATCTGTAGCTCAGCGGTTCAAATCTCATCACCGGCTCAAGGTTGACTCAGCCTTCCATCCTTCCGAGGTGGGTAAAATGAGGACCCGGATTGTGGGGGCAATAGGCTGGCTTTGTTAAAAAGTGCTATTGCTAACGTGTTGTAAGCCACCCTGAGTCTAAGGAGAAGGGCGGCATAAAAATTGAATAAATAAATAAATAACTGCATAGCTAGAGGTATAACAAGCAGGAAGAGGGAGATTGTGATCCCGCTGTATAGAGCACTGGTGAGACCACATTTGGAATACTGTGTTCAGTTCTGGAGACCTCACCTACAAAAATATATTGATAAAATTGAACGGGTCCAAAGACGGGCTACAAGAATGGTGGAAGGTCTTAAGCCTAAAACTTTTCAGGATAGACTTAATGAACTCAATCTGTGTAGACTGGAGGACAGAAGGGAAAGGGGGGACATGATCAAAACATTTAAATATGTTAAAGGGTTAAATAAGGTTCAGGAGGGAAGTGTTTTTAATAGGAAAGTGAACACAAGAACAAGGGGGCACAATCTGAGGTTAGTTGGGGGAAAGATTAGAAGAAACATGAGAAAATATTATTTTTCTATGTTTCTATGACAAATAGCATTTGGGTAATTTTAGTTTTATTACAAACTACTTTGGGGGAGGTATATCACTAATCATCACACTTGATAAATATATCAAAGGGCAAATATAAATGCTTGTGAAAATTATTTACATATGCTTTATATATTCTCTAAACTATTTTAATATACTAACTTTTGGTCTCCAAGCTTTTGAGCGCTTCTGAAGCAATTTTAAAGCACTAACATATTCTGCTTGAATCCTTCGTGCTGGTACAGTGAGGTCTCCGTCCGCTTTCGTTATAAGAACAAGATCTACCATCTCGATGATACCTCGTTTGATACCCTGAAAAATAAAAATGAACTTAATAACCAAATGAGACTAAAGAACTTTTAAAAGGAACTCTTCATTTTTACAGCATGCAGAGTTTTAAAAAAGCCTAATTTTTAACAATTGCCTCCTGGAGGGAAAATGCAAAATATAAAATGGTTTATCAAATATATAGAAAACATATTGCATATTTGATTTAAAGGATTTCAAAATAAAAAATGTACCAGAACGGAATACAGTGTTTCCTTGATTTTCGCGGGTTCGAACTTCACGAAAAGTCTATACCACGATTTTTCAAAAATATTAATTAGAAAATACTTTGCATTTTTTTCCCCTATACCACAGTTTTCCCCACCCAATGACGTCATATGTCATCGCCAAACTTTCATCCGCCTTTAATAAACATTTTTTAAAATAAACTTTAATAAATAAACATGGTGAGTAATAATCTAAATGGTTGTTAAGGGAATGGGAAATGGTAATTTAGGGGTTTAAAGTGTTAAGGGAAGGCTTGTGATACTGTTCATAGCCAAAAATAGTGTATTTACTTCCGCATCTCTACTTCGCGGAAATTCGACTTTCGCGGGTGGTCTTGGAACGCATCCCCTGCGAAAATCGAAGGAACACTGTATAGATAAAACTTTTGTCCTGTGCTTAAATAACTCAGATGCATTTCTAAAAATCAGAATTAGTGATGCTAATCGTCACAGGGTATATTTATTTCAAATATTTTAATTATCTGTTTAATCAGATGTCGGGAAATATATTAATAAAAATATAAAGCACAGAAAACTGTCCAGAATTACCTAATATGCTAAATATTTTAATATGTTTAACACTTGGTTTTACATAATTTAATTTTAATTACTCAATTTAAGAACAAACTACTACTGTACACCTTTTTATTTTTTGTTTTTATTCTTCTTGTTTTTTACTTTCTGATTACCTATATTGTATTATATTACTGTTACACTGTGAGCCACATAGAGTCGCCTGGAGTAAGACAACATTTAAATTGAGTTTTTAAAATTAAATTATGCAAAACTAAAAGTTAAACATATAAAAGCACCATTATTAGATGAATTGTTTTCAGGGCATATAGGTATTAAAAAAGCAAACAATTATTTATTATAAATAATGAACAATTGTCCACTTAAAGTTGTATTCCTGGGGAATGTACAATAATGAACAAGACAAAATCCTCAATTAAAACTACACTAGCAAAGAATGGTAGAAATGACCGCTAATATTTTTCTTGTCATTTTTGGTAGACCAGCTTGATATGAGCTAGTACCAAATAGCTCTTACAGAAGGCTCCCCAAATGTGACAATTTTAAGACTTGTGTACTTCAACTCCCAGAATTCTCTAGCCAGCACAGCTAGTTGGAGAATTCTGGGAATTGAAATCCACAAGTCTTAAAGTTGTCAAGTTTGAAGACCTCTGTCTTATCGGTTAGAGCAGGATTTCGCATCCTTGGTAACTTTAAGATATGTGGTCTTTAACTCCCAGAATTCCCCAGCCTAACTGGGAAATTCTGAGACTTGAAGTCCACATAACTTTAAAGTTGTTAAGGTTGACAAAACCTGGGATAAGATTTTGTTTAACTCAAATTTTCATGGAATGCAACATCAGTACCTGTAACTCATCACCTCCTGCTGGTGGCAACAGCAATACAAACATATCCACCATATCGGCAACTGCAAACTCTGACTGACCCACTCCTGAGAATGAAGAACAGAAGTAGATTAAGAGTTAAACTGTAAATGTAAATCTCTCCCTGAAGAGATCTGCATGAAGATTGAATAATATATTCTTGGGGCTAATAGAAACATAGAAACATAGAAGTCTGACGGCAGAAAAAGACCTCATGGTCCATCTAGTCTGCCCTTATACTATTTTCTGTATTTTATCTTAGGATGGATATATGTTTATCCCAGGCATGTTTAAATTCAGTTACTGTGGATTTATCTACCATGTCTGCTGGAAGTTTGTTCCAAGGATCTACTACTCTTTCACTAAAATAATATTTTCTCATGTTGCTTTTGATCTTTCCCCCAACTAACTTCAGATTGTGTCCCCTTGTTCTTGTGTTCACTTTCCTATTAAAAACACTTCCCTCCTGGACCTTATTTAACCCTTTAACATATTTAAATGTTTCAATCATGTCCCCCCTTTTCCTTCTGTCCTCCAGACTATACAGATTGAGTTCATGAAGTCTTTCCTGATACGTTTTATGCTTAAGACCTTCCACCATTCTTGTAGCCCGTCTTTGGACCCGTTCAATTTTGTCAATATCTTTTTGTAGGTGAGGTCTCCAGAACTGAACACAGTACAGTGATCTCTCGATTAGCGCGGGGGTTACGTTCCAAGACCTCCCGCGCTAACCGATTTCCGCGTTATACTGGATGCGGAAGTAAAAACCACCATCTGCGCATGTGCGCCATTTTTTCATGGCCGCACATGCGCAGATGGTGGAGTTTGCGTGTGGGCGGCGGGGAAGACCAAGGGGAGGTTCCTTCAGCCGCCCAACAGCTGATCTGCTCCGCAGCGCGGAAGCAGCAAGGAGCCGAAGATGGGGTTTCCCCGTTGCCGCGCTGCGGAGCGGATCAGGTGTTGGGCGGCTGAAGGAACCTTCCCTTGGTCTTCCCGCCGCCCAGGCAAAGGGGAAACCCCAAGATCACTTGCCGCTTGCCGTATTGCAGCTTGGAGCCTTGCTTCGCCTCCTTCGCTGCAATACGGCAAGCGGCAAGCTGCCTGGGCGGCGCTGGGGCCATGCGGAGCCGCTCATCTAGGGGGGCGTGGACCGGCAAGGTGCCCTCCGCTCTCTCTCTTTCTCTCCCTGTTACCGGTGTGGTATAAGAGAGAGAAAGAAAGAGAAAGGAGGGCGACTTGCCAGTCCACGCCCCCCTGGATGAGCGGCCCCGCATGGCCCCAGCGCCGGACTCCGTTGCCGAACGCCGAAACCGGAAGGGGCGAGGTGGGGGGGGGAGAACGGGAGGCTCAGCATTCCGTCAGTCGCAGCGCTGGCTGTCAACTTTTCTTTTTAGCACTGGGGAGGCAAGTCAGCTCCTGCCCAGTTTTAAAAAGAAAAGTTGACAGCCAGCGCTGCGGCTGACGAAATGCTGAGCTTCCCGTTCTCTCTCCGCCCCCTCGCCCCTTCGCCCCCCTTTGTTCCTAGGAGAAGTGCTGGTGAGGAGCAGAAGGTCTGTCTTGCCTCAATCCCCAGCACTTCTCCTAGGAACACAGGGAGGCGAAGGGGCGAGGGGGGGGGGAGAGAAAACGGGAGGCTCAGCATTCCGTCAGTCGCAGCGCTGGCTGTCAACTTTTCTTTTTAGCACTGGGGAGGCAAGTCAGCTCCTGCCCAGTTTTAAAAAGAAAAGTTGACAGCCAGCGATTGTTCCGCTGCCGCCAGCATGGCCTGGCTGGCAGCGGAAGATGTAACGGAGCCCACGGGGGATTCGCCTTCCTCCCACCCGCAGCCGAGACTGATCGTGGGCTCCTTCGCAACCTCGGAGAGCTTCCAGGGCATGAAAGCTCACGAAAACCAGGAAGCTCTCCGAGGTTGCGAAGGAGCCCACGATCAGTCTCGGCTGCGGGCGGGAGGAAGGCGAATGCCACGGGGCTGGGCTCGGCTCCCCCCTCGGCTCCCCCCCTTACCAGCCCCGCCGCGGAAGGCTCCATTCTGTTCCCTGCCGGCCCGATTGAGCGGCCGGCGGTCTCCATTCAGGGAACCGGCACCCAGCGTCCCCACGCCGCCTCCACCTCCCGATAATGCGCCCGACCTCTGCCTCTCTCTTTCTCTCTCATATACCACGCCGGCAACAGGGAGAGAAAGAGAGAGAGAACTAGTGTGGACTTATTTTTTATTTTTTAATATTTTATTTTAATATTTTATTTTTTTAATTAATATTTTTTGAAAAACCGCGTTGCAGCGTTTCGCGCTAATCGAGACCGTGCTAATCGAGGGATCACTGTATTCCAAATGTGGTCTCACCAGCGCTCTATATAGCGGGATCATAATCTCCCTCTTCCTGCTTGATGAAAGACTATGGGTACCCATAGTACTTATGCCTGTTTCCAATAGCATATTACTATAGAGTTGCTGATTTGAATTCCACAAGACGCTTCAGTTATTTGTTCAGTTCCTTCAGCACAGTGTTTTTGGCCACACTTTGATTTTTTTGCAGCTTCTGATGGTTGCAGGGTTATTGTAGTTATTGCATTTAAAACCCAAAGAAACTATCCTTGCTAATAATTATCCCATGTAATTTAGTCTTCCTCCTGCTCCCTAAGGCAGCCAATATTGATTGATTGATTGATTGATTGATTGATTGATTGGATTGGATTTATATGTTGCCCCTCTCCGATCACAATATTTTGTGATGGGTAAGGTACTGGACAAAAAGTGGGGAGACCCAGATTCAAATCCTTCTTCAAACACAGAGGTCAGTTGGTGACCCTGGACCAATCATGACTTGTAAGCTCAAGTCAGCACTAGGTTCTATTACAAGCCAGTTGAAACACATCCACATAAACATGTCACACAATGTTGTGATAGCTTTGCTCTGTGAACTATGGAGGGACATTTATTTGTTATTAAATTAGATTTGGGCACATATGGTGGGGAAAAGGTAGAACCTTAACAAGAACAACATTTTAGATGGCTTTTTCATAAAAGAATGTAACATTCGCTGGCTGTGGAATTCTGGGAGTTGAAGTCCAAATATCTTCAAGTTGCCAAGGTTGGGAAATACTGATTTATAGGACTATACTGGCCACAGAAATGGTTGAAGGAATACTTACTACCTATGGGTTACCCACCTTGAGCTACAGAGCATGTTAGCTAAAACAGACAAGGAATTTCACTCACCTACTGTTTCAACAAGAACAATATTATAGCCGCCTCCTTCACACAGCAAAATGGCTTCATTTGTAGTCCGTGTTACCCCGCCCAATGTTCCTCGGGTTGGAGACGGTCTGATGTAAGCATTCAGATCTCTAGACAATTCAGTCATTCGTGTTTTATCACCCAAGAGTGAGCCTTAAGCATTACAGAAAAAGAAAGACCAGCCATTCAAATAAAATAGTTCTTTGCTCAAAGCAACAGAGACTTATTATTCCAAAACAACTAAGCTATAATATCGTTATCTGTGAAGGGAGAAAATAATAAAACATACTCTATGCTGCAATTGCCACCTTTTTTTTAACTTCCATCACGATCAATGTACTTCCAACATGAGTACAAAAGGGTAGAGATTGTCTTGTGATGGCACAGTACACATTTTATATATATTTTTGCAGCTTATTGTGGAAATTCAATTCAATTCAATTCAATTTATTAGATTTGTATGCCGCCCCTCTCCGAAGACTCGGGGTGGCTCACAACAATAATAAAAACAATATTCCAGCGAAAACAAATCTAATATTAAAAAGCACATAAAACCCTATCATATTTTAAAAAGCAAACAACATATACATACCCAAACATAAATATAAAAAAGCCTGTGGGAAAGGTGTCTCAACTCCCCCATGCCTGGCGGTATAGATGGGTTTTGAGTAATTTACGAAAGACAAGGAGTGTGGGGGCAATTCTAATCTCCGGGGGGAGTTGATTCCACAGGGCCGGGGCTGCCACAGAGAAGGCTCTTCCCCTGGGGCCCGCCAAACGACATTGTTTGGTCGACAGGACCCGGAGAAGGTCAACTCTGTGGGACCTTATCCGTCGCTGGGATTCTTGCGGTAGCAGGCGGTTCTGGATGTACTCTGGTCCAATGCCATGCAGGGCTTTAAAGGTCATAACCAACACTTTGAATTGTGACCGGAAACTGATCGGCAGCCAATCCCTTGCAGATGAAAGTTCTTGGACAAGAAGCATTTAAGATGTTTTCACTAATAGAGAAAACATATCTACTAAATTTTCCCACCATCTTATGCTAATTAATACAGTTGGAACTAACTTTATCAGGCAATCATGTAATTTCAGAAGAGAACTTAATGCAATTCATTTTATCACATTTCTTTATTAATAATAGTAGCCAGTATAATACTGTTGAAGAATCTTGTATCTATGTTCAGCGAAGCCACTTCAGCTGAGCTTTTAAAATATAATTATATTTTCAACAAAAGGGGATGGAACTATTTGATTTGGTTAAAAATTGCTCCATTAAATAAAAACTGCCTATATAATAAATTCTGTATTCATTATAAAAAGAATGAAAAACAAAGAATGCTTTTGCAAACATACTCACCACCAGTAGTACTAGAGGAAGGATCGACTGCCAAGACAGATACTTTGTGTTTCCTTTCGGTCAGCAATTTCCCAAAACATTCAATGAATGTTGATTTTCCAGCACCCGGGGGACCAGATAATCCTAAGTGGCAGCAATATCATCAATATCTATCTGATTTTATAAAAATAGTGAACAAACTGATACATTTCAGGTATGTACCGGTAAGCAACGTATTTTCTACCAACATTCCATGATCTGTTTTAAGCAAAACACATCTATCTATCTATCTATCTATCTATCTATCTATCTATCTATCTATCTATCTATCATCTCTCTCTCTCTCTCTCTCTCTCTCTCTATCTATCATCTCTATCTATCTATCTAATCTATCTAATCTATCTATCTATCTATCTATCTATCATCTCTCTCTCTCTCTCTCTCTATCTATCATCTCTATCTATCTATCTATCTATCTATCTATCTATCATCTCTCTCTCTCTCTCTCTCTCTATCTATCTATCATCTCTATCTATCTATCTATCTATCTAATCTATCTAATCTATCTATCTATCTATCTATCTATCATCTCTCTCTCTCTCTCTCTCTCTCTCTCTATCTATCATCTCTATCTATCTATCTATCTATCTATCTATCTATCTATCATCTCTATCTATCTATCTATCTATCTATCATCTATCTATCTATCTATCTATCTATCTATCTATCTATCTATCTATCTATCTATCTATCTATCTATCTATTTATTTATTTATTGGATTTGTATGCCGCCCCTCTCCGCAGACTCGGGGCGGCTAACAACAGTAACAAAACAGTATAATCCAATACTAAAAATCAGTTAAAACCCATTATATAAAAAACCAATCATACATACAGACATACCATGCATAAAATTTTAAAGGCCTAGGGGGAAAGTGTATCTCAATTCCCCCATGCCTGGCGGCAGAGGTGGGTTTTAAGCAGCTTACGAAAGGCAAGGAGGGTGGGGGCAATTCTAATCTCTGGGGAGAGTTGGTTCCAGAGGGCCGGGGCCGCTACAGAGAAGGCTCTTCCCCTGGGTCCCGCCAAGCTGCATTGTTTGGTTGACGGGACCCGGAGAAGACCCACTCTGTGGGACCTAACTGGTCGCTGGGATTCGTGCAGCAGAAGGCGGTCCCTGAGATAGTCTGGTCCGGTGCCATGAAGGGCTTTATAGGTCATAACCCACACTTTGAATTGTGACTGGAAACTGATCGGCAACCAATGCAGACTGTGGAGTGTTGGTGTGACATGGGCATATTTGGGAAAGCCCATGATTGCTCTCGCAGCTGCATTCTGCACGATCTGAAGTTTCCGAACACTTTTATCCAAAGTTACACATGTATTTATAGCTTGTCAATTTATGTACATCTGGCATCCTTTGTGCAGCCCGACTCTAACCTTCTATTACTACAGGATAATAAAAAGGAAGTTATTGTTATTATTATCAACAAGGGCTGAGAAACAATGAAGTCACCAGAGGGGAAGGGATTGGCCTTTCATTCTTCCTTTCAGCTTCTTAGATTTTTTATTACTGGATACTCAACTCACTTAGATTTCTTCATATCTTAAAAATAAAGAGTAACATTGCTCCATTGTGGTTTGTTAATTTGCTGGAAGGGCACCAGAGTTGGCAAAGCAGGAGCTAATCCATCCAACAACTAAAAATTGAATTCACCGATTGAGTTCAAGAAATTCACATTTTCAAAAATAAACCTGACATGATTTCTTTTTCTCTACCTAGAAACAAATTATATAGAAGCATGTTTTATAGTAATGTTAACTACGTTTTCTGGAGTTAAAGGAAACCAAGCAGTGGTAAACTAAGCAGCCTAACACGGAACAGAGTAGAGTAGAGTAGAGTAGAATTCCTTTAAGAGAAAAAAGACTTTAGAGGGAGCAATTTTAGAAGCATTTGAAAGTACAGTGATACCTTGTCTTACAAACTTAATTGGTTCCGGGACGAGGTTCTTAAGGTGAAAAGTTTGTAAGACGAAACAGTGTTTCCCATAGGAATCAATGGAAAAGCGATTAATGCGTGCAAGCCCAAAATTCACCCCTTTTGCCAGCCGAAGCGCCCATTTTTGCGCTGCTGGGATTCCTCTGAGGTTCCCCTCCATGGGAAACCCCACCTCTGGACTTCTGTGTTTTTGCGATGCTGCAGGGGAATCCCAGCATCGCAAAACGAGCGCTTTGCTGGCAATGGAAGTCTGGAGGTGGGTTTCCCAGTGAAGGGAACCTCAGTGAAATCGCAGCATCGCAAAAACACCGAAGTCCTCGAAACCCCACCTCCAGACCTCTGTGCTTTTGCAATGCTGCGATTTCACTGAGGCTCCCCTTGCTGGGAAACCCCACCTCCAGACAAAAACAGGTGCTTCGCTGGCAATGGAAGTCCAGAGGCGGGGCATCCCAGTGGCGGCGGCGGGGTTTGTAAGGTGAAAATAATTTGTAAGAAGAGGCAAAAAAATCTTAAACCCCGGGTTTGTATCTCGGAAAGTTTGTATGACGAGGCGTTTGTAAGACGAGGTATCACTGTATAATGCCTTGAGATGACATTCTACCTACCTACCAGAGGCAAATTTCACAAGGCAGACATTCAGCAATAGTATCAAACTTACATCGTATAATAATCAACATTGTAAACTTTGGAGTTAAATAAACTGTTAACACAGCACTAGGCAAATAAGAATGCTTTGAATCAGAACAGCAATAACTGCACAAACAAGAAAGAACTGACCCACTCTAAAGGCTAGTGGCTTTCCTTTATTTAACTGTTCTTGTTCTCGGTGGTGGGATAATACCTTCTGGAGAAGAACTTGAGCTACTTGTTTTTTCCTCTTATGGGTTGATTCTATCAGTGTAATGGCTTCCGCCAGACAGGCCCTGTGACCTTGGATCAGTCCAGTGTATAGCATGCTCAGAAGTCTTTGCTCCTTGTCAGAGAGCTCAGGTGTTTGCTGTTGGGCTGCTGCTGGACACCGCAGCCCAGATCTCAACCCAGTTGAAAACACCCTCCTCCATTTACAAAAGGATTGCGGTGAATTAACTTGCTGACCGTATGGAAAAGCAAACCCACTGCTAGATTTCCGGTAGAGGTTTTCCAAAGGAGGCTTCCAAACGTTCTTAAGAAGCTGGTAGAGAGGAAACTGCAGCAGCCTTGATGTTTTATTCATTTTGTTTTGAGCCAGAAACGGCCTGTTTTTAAAGAGCCTAATAACGAAATAAAAACAATTTTTCCACATTATTTTTCCTTAATTTTACCACCGTAAGAACTTTGTGAATAGTGAGAGATTAATTTGAAGTTTAATGATTTAACTGTAGACTTTAGCCTCAGCCTCTTCAGTTCTGTTTCAACGTTCTACCTGTCAATGACTACTTCAGCTTCAATCGCAACAACACAAGAGCACGCAACAGATTCAAACTTAATGTTAACCGCTCCAAACTTGACAAATATGACTTCAGCAACCTGTATTTTATCTTAGGATGGATATATGTTTATCCCAGGCATGTTTAAATTCAGTTACTATGGATCTACCAACCACGTCTGCTGGAGGTTTGCTCCAAGCATCTACTACTCTTTCAGTAAAATAATATTTTATCACGTTGCTTCTGATCTTTCCCCCAACTAACCTCAGATTGTGCCCCCTTGTTCTTGTGTTCACTTTCCTATTAAAAAACATTTCCCCCCTGAACTTTATTTAACCCTGAATGAATAAATCCCAAAATATTTTGAACTGATATTGATATTTTAATTTATATATATGCTACGGTCTATCGTCATTCATTATAGCTTCATTCTACTTTGGAGAGAAATGTAGATTTCACCAGAAGAGCCCTTCACTCCTCCACTCGAAACAGAATACTCTACGAGACTAGACTTTCAATCCTGGGCCTAGAAAGCTTAGTACTAAGACGCCTTAAACAAGATCTAAGTATTGCCCACAAGATCATATGCTGCAATGTCCTGCCTGTCGTTGACTACTTCAGCTTTAACCACAACAACACGAGCACACAACAGATTTAAACTTAATATTAACCGCTCCAAACTTGACTGTAAAAAATATGACTTCAGTAACTGAGTTGCTGAAGCGTGGAACTCATTACCGGACTCCATAGTGTCATCCCCAAACCCCAAACACTTTACCCTTAGATTATCTACAGTTGACCTATCCAGATTCCTAAGAGGTCAGTAAGGGGCGAGTACAAGTGCACTAGACTAGAGTGCCTTCCATCCCCTGTCCTATTGCTCTCCTCTATCTCCTATACCTTTCTTCTATTCCTATATCTCTTCTTCTATTCTTTCATTGATATGTTCTATTACTATATCTTCTTTTCTATTCATTCTTAGATATATTTTACTATGAGTATCTCCTCTATAACCTTCATCATGTATTTTACTATGTGTATATAGATATATACCCACTAAAACCCTCATTGTGTATTGGACAAAATAAATAAATAAAAATAAATAAATAAATAAATAAAAATCTACATGCTGACCGCGAACCCACAAAAATGAGTTTATGTATCAAGGTAGCCCATGTTTATCTTAACAATGGCTATAAAAACCCATTCCAAAATCAATCTTGCAAGTACTGTAATGCTGTATTAAAATTCAGATGACGTTCCATGCCAAAATTTATTTTCTTTTCAAACGTAAGAAAACAAGTAAACACACTTCTCCATTACTGACACGGAACGAAGATCGCCACCGCCCGACAACCCGATCAAAGCACTTGAATCTTAGGCAGACATTCCCTTTACGGACACGTGCACCCACCAAATAGAAACAACCTCGTCTCCAGTGTCACATCCACGCAGAATTCACCCCACTCTTCCACCTTGCTAACAATCTACTAGACTGCGCCTGCGTGACAGCCCGGGAGAGGGCTGCGGCGCGCCATTTACGCAAGCGCAAGCGAACTCTTCACTCTCATTGGCGTTTGCAGCAGGCTATGAGGAAGTCATAGGGAATAGTTATTTTGGCTACACCTCACACTTCCCGGGCTGAGAATGGATGTTTGAATGTCTGTTATTACAGTAGTATTTTACTCTTTAACCACTCATTCTTAGAGAATGAGTGTGATTCACTGTCATTGAGACTTCCGGTTCCCAGTCATTGAGTGTGTATCGGTGGGTAAAGAGATGGAGGGGGGGGGGAAGAACCTCACTGGCAGATATTGGGGGGAAGAGGGGGGTTGTAAAAGGTTTTTTTTAATTTTTCTACACTTTTAAACAGTGCAATATCATATACCTGCCATCTTCAATATAATACAATGAATTTGCATTTATATTCTGTATTTATCATCCAACAATATGCCGCCTCCTTTATTTTTATCACCTGGAAAACTTTCATATCAATTTTTTCAATATCATTATGCAAACTTACAATACTATTTGCAATTAACATCTCATCTATTTGCTTTCACTTATCAATTAAATTTTATTTCATTTAGGCCAAAGTGATCATTTTCATTTTATTTTATTTTATTAATTAGATTTGCATGCCACCCTTCTCAGAGGACTCGGGGCAGCTCCCAGCATAACAATACAGTACCAGGGCAAACCTAATTAAATTTAAAATTACAGTCTAAAAATCCTAAAAAATTGTCATACATACTTATTTACCTCTTAAAAATTTATTTGCCCTTATCATATACCAATTGCCCTTCAAAAAGAAAGTTATTCAATCTTAAATATTAATTATCCATACTTTACATAATTCATCCAAATCTTACATAATATTTTTACAAAAAAATTAATTTAATCGTTTTTATTATTGGATTATTGGATTATTATTGTACGCTGTCTTATTATTGCTGTTAGCCGCCCCGAGTCTCCGGAGAGAGGCGGCATACAAATCAAACAAACAAACAAACTAATTAATTAATTAATTAGAATTTATCAGAGAAATCAGAGAACACCAGACCGGAAAGTCATTTTAAAACCGCCAACGTATTAAACAGAGGCTAGTGAGAAGTAGGAGCCAGGAAGATGGCCTTATTAGAACAGAGCAGGGGTCTCCAACCTTGGCAACTTGAAGACTTGTGGACTTCAACTCCCAGAATTCTTCAGCAAAGGTGGCTGAGGAATTCTGGGAGTTGAAGCCCACGATTCTTCTTGAAGACTTTTGAACTTCAATTTGAAGACTCCCAGAATTCTTCAGCCACTTTTGCTAAGGAATTCTGGGAGTTGAAGCCCACAACTGTTCTTGAAGACTTGTGTACTGTACTTCAACTTTAAGACTTGTGGACTTCAACTTCCAGAATTCCTCAGTCACCTTTGCTGAGGAATTCTGGGAGTTGAAGTCCATAAGTCTTCAAGTTACCAAGGTTGGAGACCCCTGGAATAGAGCAAACCCTTTTTTGCATTACTTCCCAAAATTGTATGGATGTGCCCCTAAAATCATCAGACACTGCGATTGATTCCAAGTAGGGTACATAAAATGTAGGGCACTGTCCCTTCATATTCTCTTACCTTTTATTTATTACAGACCTTCAGTTTCCAACTCCATGTAAGATAAAATACAGGAAATAGTATGAGGGCAGACCAGATGGACCATGAGGTCTTTTTCTGCCATCAGTCTTCAATGTTTCTATGTTTCTAAAGAAGACGTACCTTCATATGATTGATTGTAATTGTCCCAACTTAATTCTTCTACAGTTTGTTGAAGACAGGGCAGAAACCTATATCCCACTTTTATAGGATCTTTTTCTTTTGTTCTCACATCTTAATACTTGCTCATGCTAGTTTATGAAAGATAATGTGCTATAAAGCATGGCCTGGGAGCTAGACTGTCTATAAGCCAAAATCATATTATATACTTAATTTTGGGAGAACATAGCCACTGAGGTTTGTTAAATGGTAGACTAATGGATTAATGTGTTGACACAGCCAACATGCTAAGCTAAAAGCTTTGTCCATTGTTTTTCAAAGTATATGATTGCAGTTTTACATTTCTTCTGCATTCATACTTATATTAACCTACCTGAAGCAATTCACTATATTATAATCAACATTTTCCACTTAATATTCTGCCAGTCTCCTATAATCACCAATTTGCCTCCTATAACCACCTTAACCCTAACCATTCAGTTATATTCTGCAAGCTGAAACAACTTAAGAGTGCAATCCATCATAGAACTAGTAATTTTTAGAAAAACAGTACCAGAGGATTTTGTACTTTTAGATAAATATCCTGAATTATTTGTGGAGAAAGCGAGGAATCAAAGAATTAAAGGGAAAGAAAGCAAACTGGGAGTATACATACATATAATTGCTCTGTTTTGGTCTAAAAGTAGTATTCATTCTGGCCACTTGATGGTGCTTAAAAGCAATTGACATTTTTCACCTATAGGTTTAAGGCGTAACTTACCTTTGATTGTACTATTGTAAGTACAGTAATGTTAAATGAAAATTGTCAATAGCAGAACTGCTTCTTTTATCCCAAAGGAACAGTGATTACCATGTTGTTTTCATATGAATTGGCTGGCTTTCTTATGTTTACTGTATTTAATTATGCTTTCACTATTTAACTTCTTTATGTCATTATAACTGAGTTCTTTCATGATGTTGCACTTTTTACACGCATAACAACTGCATTTAAGATTGTTCAGAGTTGTAGATTTTATATTTTCAAAAATCAACAATCAACCATTTCTGGTTTTATTATTCCAACGGCTTTTATAATTTTCATTGTAAACTACACTCCTCTCTTAATAGAACCAGATCTGAATGCAAGCAATTACAGGTACATTTCTCATTCTATTTAAAGATTTAGATTAGATGCACGTATTATACAAAACCATTGCTTGGGTGGCATGGTTTGCTACCCAAACAATGGTTTTGTATAATACGTGCATCTAAGGCTTTATAAATTTAACAGAATCCTAAAAACACATTTGTCACTACTGTGTAACTTCTATCGTCCCCATCCTTTTGGAATATAATTGTATTATTTAATTATTGGAAAAACAAAATGTCAAAGCAGAAAGTAAAACAAAGTGAATGTTGGAGATGTTATGAGCATGTTGTGGACATGTACAGCTGGTATGATGGACATGATTAGTTACAAAGTACCTGTTTACTCTTTATTTAATTAAATAAATATATAAGGCCACCAGATTCTATTGTAACTTCAGGAAGCATGAAAAGCCTTTAAAAACACATAGAAACAACATGTCTGGAAATGAATAATTAATAATAATAATAATTAATAATTTATTGGATTTGTATGCCGCCCCTCTCCGTAGACTTGGGGCGGATAACAACAATGATAAAAACAGCATGTGACAATCCAATAATAAAACAGCTAAAAGCCCTTATTTATAAAAACCATACACACAAACATACCATGCATAACTTGTAATGGCCTAGGGGGAAGGAATATCTCAACTCCCCCATGCCTGGCGGTATAAATGAGTCTTGAGTAGTTTACGAAAGACAGGGAGGGTGGGGGCAATTCTAATCTCCGGGGGGAGTTGGTTCCAGAGGGCCGGGGCCGCCACAGAGAAGGCTCTTCCCCTGGGGCCCGCCAAACAATTGTTTAGTCGACGGGACCCGGAGAAGGCCAACTCTGTGGGACGTTATCGGTCGCTGGGATTCGTGCGGTAGCAGGCGGTTCCGGAGGTAATTTGGTCCAATGCCATGTAGGGCTTTAAAGGTCATGACCAACACTTTGAATTGTGACCGGAAACTGATCGGCAGCCAATGCAAGCCACGGAGTGTTGAAGAAACATGAGTGAATCTTGGAAGCCCCACGATGGCTCTCGCGGCTGCGTTCTGCACGATCTGAAGTTTCCGAACACTTTTCAAAGGTAGCTCCATGTAGAGAGCGTTGCAGAAGGCAGTCTTTAAAGCAGAGCCATGTAATACCAAAGAGGCTCATCACCCATTCTGTCTCTGAAAGGGTGGGGCTTTGAAGAGTTCCTCTTGGCTGTACAGCTTTTTGGTAAATGCCTTTTAAAATATAAGATCACAGTAATACCATCAGACATCAAGATTATATTAGCACTGATGATGATAGCTAGTTTGAGTAATGACATATCTGCAAGAAAAAAGCAAGCTCAGAGAGCAATAAGGACTCCTCAGTAAACTCTATGTGGCAGCGGACCAGATTACTTGTGGGACCACCTCCTGCTGCATGAGTCCCAGCGACCGCTTAGGTCCTACAGAGTCGGCTTTCTCCAGGTCCTGTCAACTAGACCAGTGTTTTTCAACCAGTGTGCCGCATGGTCAGGTGTGCCGCGAAGAAGGAAGCCCAGGTTCTTCGCGCCCTCAGCAAAAAGCTGCGAGACCGGAAGCTGAGCTTCCTTCTTCGTGCCTTCCATGTTTTCTGGCAGCTGCAGCGCCCCGCCCAGCTGGAGCTTCCCTGGCGGCGGTGGCGGCAGGTGAGCTTTAGGGCCCGGTGGGAGGGCGCCGGCAGTGGGAGCATGCTTGCAGCAGCGGCACCAGGCAGTCGCTGCAGGGCGGCGACTGCAAGCGGTCGGCAACAGCGTACACCACACCAGCAACAGTGGCATCGGGCAGTAGCCACGGGGCGGCGGCAGGGCAATTGGCTGTGAGCGGGAGCTCCAGGGCGGAGGTACCGGCGGTGGCTAGACGTGTTGCTGAATGCCATACATGCTGGCGCTGTGGGGCTGGCACTGGCCCGCTGGCTGTGCCAGGACGGAGGTGCCAGCCCCGCCCCCATGCCCAGCACAGCACCAGCGTGTACAGCGTCAGCAACACGTCCAACTGCCGCCGTCGGAGAGTGCCTTAGAGTGCCATTTTGGTTGATGGTGTGCCCCAGGATTTTGTAAATGTAAAAAATGTGCCGTGGCTCAAAAAAGGTTGAAAATGACTGAACTAGACAATGTCGCCTGGCAGGACCTAAGGGAAGAGCCTTCTCCATGAGGGCTCCGGCCCTCTGGAATCAGCTCCCGCCAGAGATTCGCACTTCCCCCACCCTCCTCACCTTCTGCAAGAGTTTGAAGACTCCTCTATGCTGCCAGGCTTGGGGCCATTAGACTGTAGCTGCCTGACCGACAAATGCAATCCCATTATTGTTTAAATGGGAATGATTGATTTTTAAGTAACTGGAGTTTTTAGATTAGCTAGTTTAAATTAATTGGATTTAGGATATTGGTATTGTTTCTTTTATATGTTGTAAGCCACCCCAAGTCCTCAGAGAGGGGCGGCATATAAATCCAAACAAACAAACAAACAAACCAGCCAACCAACCAACCGAGCTACAAGTATGTTCTATTAGCATCAAGATTATTCTTGAGGCTATTTTATTTTGCAGCGTGCAGATGTCCCATTTGAGTCTTAAAAATGTAAAACTAAAAACATTAAATTGGGCATAAAACCTCTTGGATTCTCAAATTTACAAAAAAGAAAATGGGGAAAAATACCTTATTTCCCAAAGCATTTTGATTCAATGTACTTTCTACAGTATCAATAACACAGTAGTCCAAGTCTATGCCCCAACCGCTGGTGCTGAAGGGGATGAAATTGACCGGTTCCATGAAGCCCTACAACACCTTATAGAATTGATACAAAAAAATGATGTCCTTATCAACATGGGGGATTGGAGTGCTAAAGTAGGTAGCCCAAAAAATAACCAGAATATCAGGCAAGTTTGGCAGCCTAGATAATATTATGATAAATTTATTCCTTGTCATTAGCCATGTCATTCATAGTAATCATTTTTCAGCTAATGTTGAAGAGAATAAAGTCTTCGACTTACAACCAAAATTGAGCACTAAATTTATGTTGCTAAGTGAGAAATTTGTGAAGTGAGCTTTGCCCTATTTATGACTGTCAGAATCAGGTCTCTTCCATCTACTCCTCTTAACAATAAATGACAGTACCCTATGCCAATGTCGGTCTGCGTTAGAAATTGCTTAGACCAGTGATGGCGAAGCTTTTTTCTGCTCAGGTGCCAAAAGAGCATAAGTGTAATTCAATGCCTGGGGAGGGCGAAAACAGCTTCCCTTGCCCCCCCCCCCCCTCCCGGATGCCCACTGGAGATCAGAAGCGGCCTGTTTCCTAACTTCTGGTGGGCCCAGCAGGCTTGTGTTTCGCACTCCAAGGCCCCTGGAGGCACTCTGTAAGCCAAAAATGCCCTTCCGGAGCCTCTGTGCAAGCCAAAACCCGGCTGGCTGGAACACACATGCACGTTGGAACTGAGCTAGGGCAACAGCTCACGGGCCAACATATTGATTAAAATGAGCCAAGTGGACAAAAGGAAGTAATTCTTCACAGAATGGATCAACTGCTCATATAATAGAGTATTACAATCTCTTGGAAGCCTAAGAACCATCTCATAAGCATTAACATTTAATCTTAAACTGACAATCACAAATATGTTTGGAGCCAATGGGTAGGCAGAATGTTAACAAAGGGATTAAAAATAGGAAAAGACTTGAAGGCAGCAATTACAGACACTTCAAGCTTACCTTATGAAGAATAGGCAATGACAATTCACAAACACAAGGACTGATAAGCTGATTGTGTTAATGTGTTAAGCAAATTAACAGGTGTAATGGGACAGGAAGGCTTTCAAAGAGAGCAAACACTAATAGTGTTTTAATTAAACTATTCCTGGCTAACATTTATTTTAAAATTCTTGTATAACAAATGGAAACGTTTAACAATACTTAGTGTGAGTAAAATATGCTTTTTAGTCTAGGGGCACCAGGTCCTGGAATCTTCAAGTGAAATGTTGAAACTCATCAGACCAGCATCTAGAAAAATGCTTTTGACGTACAATTGTGTCTATTACTCTAAAAAGGTTGCAATATCCTTGAAAATAGAACTTTAAAATGTTTCTTCAACACAGCTGATGGATGATCTTGTCCAGAATTGTGTTCTAAGGCCTCATAAGCATTTGGATAGGAGTATCTGAAGGAATACCATATTGTAAATGATTTTTTAAAATTCTACTAAAGCAATAGCAAGAGACTTCAAGAGAATTCTGGAAGTTACCACAATTTGAGTTTGACTCAAAGGAGATTTGAACTTGTTAAAGCTTCCTTTACAGTTTTGAATCTAGCTCTAGTTGCTTTGAGTGATTTGCACATTGTAATTTTACCAGCCTTTTACTAAATAAAGCAAAAGTGAGTTTGCACAACATATCATATCCACCTCCAACCAAGTTTATAAATCAAATTACTAGATGTAGGTAAATATTTAGTCAGAACCGTACTTAACATGTTGTATAAACCAGGCATTCCTTAATTTTTTTAGAACAGTGACCATTAGACCATAATACCTAAACTCATATTAGACCATAATACCTAAACTCATATGTGGTTATTTGTGGTTCTCTCATAACTATAACGAATATAACACAACAATATGAAAGAGGACAAATTATTCAAGTCTTAAGTAGTCATAAAGGGAACGTTAAGTGTCCATTCTTGCATGGTGATGATTTTGAACTCCTGAATAAACACTGAAAACTTTTCAAGAATCCACATTCATTTATCTGAAAACTAATAAGCTTATTCATTTTGATTATAAACAAAGTTGCAGAAGAGATTGTTTTAATCAAAGTAAGCAATATGTTTATTTGAACTTCAATAAGGATGAAACCCCCCCCCCTCCCACATTTTGGAATTAAAAAAACAATACTGAAATAGTACTATAGCTTGAATGAATATAAAAACATCAGCAGAAAGAAAACAATTAAAATAGTAAAAAAAAATAACTTTTCAGTTTGAAACACTTGAATAGGTTGATTAAGTCCTCCCAACATAAGCTAATATCTGCTAAGTTGGCAAAACAAAAAAGTTTTACAAAATCAAAAAGTTGCTTCTGTTATGTGAACTGCATAAAACTGCCCAATTTTTTAAAAGACTGTACAGTTTTGTCTTGAAATCTACAGACCGTGCAGTACATGACAAAAGCGTTTACCCACCCTTTCTCTATGAAGCTGGAGATGGCAGAAATATTGGTTAATATTAAGATGAAGCCACTATTAAAAGTGAAACGCACACAGAAAGACTTGGTCTTGTTTTAACAAGCTATGTTTAACAGTATAATTCTACCTGTCCTTTGTCAGCTTCACTTCCCACCCACTTCCCACATCTATCTAATTTCTTGTCCATCTCTAAATTCCAATTACACTGTACATACATTTAGGAAACAGCATACCTAAAAATTCTTGCAGCATTATGGTCAATACACAGTTTTCAGAAGATACACAGAAGCCTTTTCCCCCCGAAGTTAGCTACTATTACCCAGACTTTCAAATACCAAAGCAAACTTTCCTTTGAGTGTATAACTGTCAATACTGGGTATTCATTTCAGGACAAATTACAATGAGTCACATATGGTGATGTTAGTATGCTAAAGAACACTGCTTGAGAAAAGTGTTCAATTGCCATGAAATTGGCTACCCCTAGCTTTTACAATCTCCTACCTAAAGATTGGAAAGAGATTATCATTCATGAAAATTGGATTTTTAAAAATAACTTAGGAGCTTTCTTCCTGATCTAACAATTGGTCACAGATACCAAGTATAAAGGCTGCTGCCAGTTTTGTACATGTGTCTGACCCAAACATCCTTCAAGTACATGCAAGGCTCACAAGATTCTGAAATTCAGAATTCTTTTAAGACACAGAAGAGATTGGGTTATGAGGAGAGCCCATCTGTGTAAGAACTTTATCCAGCCATTGAAGGGGACCATGCAAATGAATTTCAATCCAACATGGTGTGCTTGTGACATCTTGTCGGTGATATTCAGCTCCCCAACCCTAAGAAATAGAAAAGTCTTAAAGTTAGCAAATGTGTCCTAATACACATACTAGTATCTTGATCATAATAGCATCTTGATAATAGAAAGGTATTTATTTATTTAGCGTATGGTATCTACAGTGGTCATGCAATCATTGATACACAACACTAATAAAACATATTCAAACACAAATATAAGATTAAATAAATCCATCAGTATGTATATTAAGGTAAAACCATGAAAAAAATCACAAAAATATGGCCACACAAATGGCCATTGCAAATAGGATAGTTGCTATTATATAAAAGTATTAGGAAATACAGTGATACCTTGTCTTACAAACTTAATTGGTTCCGGGACGAGGTTCTTAAGGTGAAAAGTTTGTAAGCCGAAACAATGCTTTCCATAGGCATCAATGGAAAAGTGATTAATGCGTGCAAGCCCAAAATTCACCCCTTTTGCCAGCCAAAGCGCCCATTTTTGCTCTGCTGGCATTCCCCTGAGGCTCCTCTCCATGGGAAACCCCACCTCTGGACTTCTGTGTTTTTCCAATGCTGCAGGGAAATCCCAGCATCGCAAAAATGAGCGCTTTGCTGGCAACGGAAGTCCGGAGGTGAGGTTTCCCAGCGAAGGGAGCATCAGTGAAATCGCAGCATCGCAAAAACACCAAAGTCCTCAAAACCCCACCTCTGGACCTCTCTGTTTTTGCGATGCTGCGATTTCACTGAGGCTCCCCTCGCTGGGAAACCCCACCTCCAGACGTCTGTTGCCAGCGAAGTGCCCGTTTTTGCGCTGCTGGGATTCCCCTGCAGCATCACAACAACATGGAAGTCTGGAGGTGGGGTTTCCCATGGAGGGGAGCTTCAGGGAAATCCCAGCAGTGCAAAAACGGGTGCTTCGCTGGCAACGGAAGTCCGGAGGCGGGGCATCCCAGAGGCGGTGGTGGGTTTGTAAGGTGAAAATAGTTTGTAAGAAGAGGCAAAAAAATCTTAAACCCCGGGTTTGTATCTCGAAAAGTTTGTATGAGGAGGCGTTTGTAAGACGAGGTATCACTGTACTAATAATTAGGCATGATATTTCTTTTTTAATAAATTAAGGTGTATTGCCATATTAGGCTCTTTGTGTGTTTATCAGCAATGGACTTAAAGCATGGCTTGACAGAAAGAAACCAATTTTCCAATTAACTCAGTATGGGATTTGTAGTAAATATTCTACTTCCACTTCCCTGGAAAAAATATGCATGGACAAACAAGCAGTCCTTGACTTACAACCACAATGGTTGTTAAGTGTGAAAAATGGTCGTAAGTTACTTTTTCCACCGTAACTTTGAATGGTCACTAAATGAACTGTTACATAAGTCAAGGACTACCTGTATAAGTAGTCCATGTTTTAATTTCAATTATTTGTATGGAGTCATACACTTTACTATCAAGGAAACCAGTTAGGTACAATCAAGGTGTGGGAGCTGGATTCTATCCCCCCCAGTCACAGAGGCTTACGGAGTGACCATGGGCGCATGAAACCCATCTTTCCCAGCAAGTGATTCCTTTCTGAAGAAAAAGGAGGAAGGAATGCTATGTACACTGGCTTGAACTCCTAAAGGAAAAGCAGGATATAAACCTGACAAATAAACAAGTACCTATTTAATATCCATCTAATTGCTAGGAATTATGCATTAATTGTTAAATTATTCCTGATAGGATATTACTGCGATGGCGAACCTGTGGCACACAGAGCTATATCTGCTGGCACGCGAGATGTTGCCCTAGTTCAGCTCCAACTGATTTTTGGCTTGTGCTGAAGCTCTGGGAGGAGATTTTGGGCCTCCAGAGGACCTCTAGGGGGGCAGAGGGAGGCCGTTTTCATCTTCCCTAGTCTCCAAGGAAGCCTCTGGCAAATAGGGAGGGTGAAAAACAGGCCTTCTAAGCCCACTGGAAGTTGGGAAACAGGGGAGCAGGGGGCGTTCTGCACATGGTCGGGGCAGTGGGGGGGGGTTGTTATGAAGGCATGCGTGGGGGCATTGAATTATGGGTGTGGGCAGGCAGACACGTGCGACAGCGCATGGGCGCACACTTTCGGCACCCGAGGAAAAAAAGGTTCGCCATCGCTTGGATATTATCTTCCAAAATTAAGCTGCTAAAATATGTATCTCCGAGACCGCCTTCTGCCGCACGAATCCCAGCGACCGATTAGGTCCCACAGAGTGGGTCTTCTCCGGGTCCTGTCAACTAAACAATGTCGGTTGGCGGGCCCCAGGGGAAGAGCCTTCTCTGTGGCGGCCCCGACTCTCTGGAACCAGCTCCCCCCAGAGATTAGAACTGCCCCTACCCTCCTTGACTTTCGTAAACTCCTCAAAACCCACCTTTGTCGTCAGGCATGGGGGAACTGAGATATCTCCCCCGGGCCTATACAATTTATGTATGGTATGTTTGTATGTATGTCTGCTTAATAATGGGGTTTTTAAAAATATTTTTAAATTGTAAATTATTATATTTGTCATGAACTGTTTTTATTGTGTTGTGAGCCGCCCCGAGTCTACAGAGAGGGGCGGCATACAAATCTAATTAATAATAATAATAATAATAATAATAATAATAATAATAATAATAATATTCTACAAGAGGAGCATTATTCTCCACTCCATTCCACTTCACTGACTTTCCACTGAATGGCAAAGATCCCAACACGCAATTGGTCTGAATTTCTGATCAAGCTTCTATCTCAAAATATGGTTTAATAACTATGTAAAGCATTCCAAAGATGTACTGGAATAAAAAAAGCATCTTTCTTCAATCAAAGCATTAAAGCAGCTGCGAGAGCTATCATGGGCTTTCCCAAAAATGCCCATGTAACACCAACACTCCGCAGTCTGCATTGGTTGCCGATCAGTTTCCGGTCACAATTCAAAGTGTTGGTTATCACCTATAAAGCCCTTCATGCCACCTGACCAGTGTATCTACGAGACCGCCTTCTACCGCACGAATCCCAGCGACCGGTTAGGTCCCACAGAGTGGCCTTCTCCGAGTCCTGTCAACAAAACAATGCCGTTTGGCGGGACCCAGGGGAAGAGCCTTCTCTGTGGCAGCCCCGGCCCTCTGGAACCAACTCCCCCCGGAGATTAGAATTGCCCCCACCCTCCTTGCCTTTCGTAAACTCCTTAAAACCCACCTCTGTCGTCAAGCGTGGGGGAACTGAGACATCTCCCCCTGCCTATGTAGTCCTAGTGCATGATATGACTGTATGTATGTTTTTTATATTGGGGTTCTTTGCTTTTAGATTTTTAAATGTATAATTGTTATCTTAGATTTTAATTATTAGATTTGTCAGTATATATTGTTTTTGTCGCTGTTGTGAGCCGCCCCGAGTCTGCGGAGAGGGGCGGCATACAAATCTAATAAATAATAATAATAATAATAATAATAATAATAATAATAATAATAATAAAGCCACTGTATCTTTTAGCTTTATCTCCTACGTCTGCTTGGAGGACTGTTTTTGACTGCTGTCAGGACACTTCAGCTGCCACAACTAGCAATGCTTCCTTTCTCAAACACGTTTAGGGCAGATCCAAATCACAGTTCAGTCTTCAGAAACTCTCTGTATACATGCACACGTATGAGAGAAATTCATCTGAGCTCTTAAGATTTTAGGCAAATTCATGCCTTTTGAAATTTAGTGTTTGGGGATCAGGAAGTAAAGTGCTAGCAACTTGAATTCTTTATGTTTCTCTGGCTCAAAAAGTCACTCATTCACGCAGACAGATGGGAAACCTTGCTTACCTTTACAAAACTCATGCGAATAGTGCACATCTTAGTGAGTTCATATACTGTTTCGAAGCCATGGTTCACTGACTGAGCTAAAAGTTGAGCAAATTCTTGATTGTTGAAAATTTTTAAGCTGCAGCCACTCGGAATCTTGCAGACGGTAGTTGGATGAAAGCCGTGGTGGTAATTGCAATTTCGGCTTTGCACAAATATACTACTGTCACTGAGGCATTCTGCGTAGACCTCTCCGCCAACGTAATACAGATGAACTCCTATAAAAGAGACAAAAGATAGTTAGAATTTCTCTGAAATTTTGAAACTTCTACTTCTGACACAAAATATAAATGAGGAATTGCATTTACTTCAATCAACTTAGCAGCTGTATAGAGAAAGTAATCATCTGCATATACTCTTAAACCTAAATATTTCCCCAATTATGAACTATAGGAATACTTCTAGTTACTAGTTTTGGCAGCCTAAAACTTTCAAAAGACAAGAATTCATGAATTCATATTAATTAATATATCTCATCTGCTTGCTATTAATCAAAACTACAACTTCTTTATGATGCCTAAATGGGATAATTGTCTTAGACACATGTGGAAAAAAGCCTTTCTCTTGTACCAATGGGTGGTAGCGAACAAAGGTATCTTACTTGTATATACTCCTGACTTTTTAGAAGTATTTTGAGCACAACTGTGTGCTAATATTTCCCTTTTCAACAAATGCCTTTGCCATTCATCAAAATTAGAAAATTATTTATCCATAGGCTTCATCCCAAGTCTTCATCATTAAAAGATTCTAATCCAAACTGCTACTATCCATTTTAGTTCTTAAAAGAAAGGATGCAGCATGCTACTAAAGTTATATAATTTTGCCAATTCAAATATAACTTGTTTGCCTTTTTTAAAATAAAAAATAAAAAATTCTAATTTGCAATTGTGGATTGGAAAGATGTACGTCCAACCACTTCTCCCTTATTCTTCAACTATTTTTCACAAAAATACACCAATATGTCTGTATTCAGGAGGCTTAATAGATATTTCAGCCTCCAATAATAGGGACCTACTATTAAATCCAGTACTTCAGCCACTGGTCAGATTCTTTTCAAATGGATTATTTCTAGAAAATGTTGTAGCAACTTTCCTTAATCTGCATTAAACTATATTTCTCACTATCTCTGTGCACCATGATCAGTTTTCTCCTGGAGATACATCCATCACATTGGGAGAAAGGTATACAGTGTTCCCTCGATTTTCGCGGGTTCGAACTTCGCGAATAGCCTATACCACGGTTTTTCAAAAAATATTAATTAAAAAATACTTCGCGGGTTTTTTCCCTATACCACGGTTTTTCCCACTCGATGAGGTCATATGTCATTGCCAAACTAATAATTTTTTGCAAATAAATAACAAAAAAAGTAATTATTGTTAATAAATAATTATGTTTATAAATATCAGGGTCACTAAGTGCCTTATTCAATGGTGAGTACCAGTAATAATGGTGAGTAAATGGTTGTTAAGGGAATGGGAAATGGTAATTTAGGGGTTTAAAGTGTTAAGGGAAGGCTTGTGATACTGTCCATAGCCAAAAATGGTGTATTTCCTTCCGCATCTCTACTTCACGGAAATTCGACTTTCGCGGGCGGTCTTGGAACGCATCCCCCGCGGAAATCGAGGGAACAGTGTAATACAATTCTTACAGGTTTCCAGCATTTTGCAATGATAAGCATATGAATAAAGTTGAATACATTATTTTGCAATGAAGCCTTAAAGCTGTTACATGTAGCTTGCATCCCCAATGTACTGACATGATCAGAACCAACAATACCTTTCCCAATATGCCGCCTAGTATTTTCAATAGTAGAATTCCGGTTAACATTTGACAAGAGCCCCAGGCAAAATCTGTTCTTATTATTGGAGGGATCAGTGAAGCCATCCACCAACAAACTTGTGGAAGAGGCATGAAATGCTTCTCCAACACGATTATTGAGTTCATAATAGACAATAGAGCACCAGTGTTTTGGCTCTTCATAAGCAACTGCCTGAACATCTGCAACAGAAGGAAAACAGAAATCAGCAATGCTAGAATTAATGAGTTCCTGAGCTTTAAAGTTTAATTTATTTATATTCTTTGTGTAGACTTTGGCTTAAGATCATGGGGGGAAAATCTGGTGGTGTAGCGCCTAATTAGACATTCTCCCACAGTGTCCTATTATATGATATATTTAAACCATATTAGTAATTCAATCAAAGCATTCTAAGCTTTGAGAAATGGAAAGGAGGTGGAGCGGATATTTGAGCAAGCTGTATGAAGTTTTCTTTGAAAAAAGAACAGTTCTAAGCAGCTTTGCATGTTGGCTTACAAAAATAAAGGATGCATAGTTCTTAAAGATAACAAACACATTATGATGTAAATTCTTATGACAGTAAGTTCTCTTCCTATGAATTTATTTACCAAATTTAATCTACTATAAAAAAGTGAACACATAATTATGTCTCAATTATTACAGTGCCTGAGGTTTGCTTTAACCATGGTTTATTGAATAACCTTTATTTATTTATTTTTATTTATTTTATTACTTAGATTTGTATGCCGCCCCTCTCCGAAGACTTTAATGACTGTTCATAACAATACAGTTAGGTATAAACTTTGTTTTATTTATTTATTTATTTATTAGATTTGTATGCCGCCCCTCTCCGTAGACTCAGGGCGGCTCACAACATACAATAAAACAATTCACAACAAATCTAATAAATTTTAATTTTTTTTAAAAAAAAACCTTATTAAACCAGACATACTACCATACATAAATTGTATAGGCCCGGGGGAGGGGGGAATGCCTCAATTTCCCTATGCCTGACGGCAGAGGTGAGTTTTAAGGAGTTTATGGAAGGCAAGGAGGGTGGGGGCAGTTCTAATCTCCAGGGGGAGCTGGTTCCAGAGAATCGGGGCCGCCACAGAGAAGGCGCTTCCCCTGGGACCTGCCAGACGACATTGTTTAGTCGATAGGACCTGGAGAAGGCCAACTCTGTGGGACCTAATCGGTCGCTGGGATCCGTAAACCCCAAGAGCTGAATGTCTACAGAACCCAAACCTGTGGAGTCTTTGGTGCTCTTGAATTTGTTTGTTTGCTTGTAGATGTTTCATTATCGAACTAAGGCAAGCTGCTATATATAAACCAGGCATACTCCTCACTCATTTACATTGATGTAACATGGTCATATAATGAAATGTCTGAAGCAAACAACCAAGCTTAGGGAGCATCAAGGATTCCTTAGTTCATCCCTGAGCTACTGTACATATATTCTTTTTTTTTTTTTGAGACTCCCAAATCCAAACCATGTTATGGTCTATTGAAATATATAAACCTTGTAAATTATTTTAAACAAAATATAATGGAGTTGTATTTTCGGAATGTTTAAGAAATGCATTTATTAATCTTTTCTTGTTTTTCAGATTTCAACTAAGGAAGATTTCCAGTCCACAATAACCGTTCCTTCCTCTCAGTAACCAGAACTGCCTCCAGCCAGAAGAGAAAAAAAACCCTGCTTCCTTGTTCAAGAAAGGAATAAATTGACATAACTATATTAATGCAACTACAGGATCTCCTGCTACAAATACTCAAACATCTTAACAAAAAAGTAATGAGACTGAAAGATATACAAGGTCAATTTGGAGGGGGCCACTCATATGAGACGAGTGAATCTACTCATTCTGCATTACAATGTTCAGGTTGTGTTCATGCAGCCAATTTGTTTTTGATGAGTTTTTAATTTACAATCTCATTAAAGTGTTAAGAGGGAAAGTACTGCTTTGTTATGAATAGCAACAATAACCTCTTCCTGACCCACTGAGCTACAAATTTAAGAAAGATGTTTTTGCTTTTTCTGGCTAAAGAAACTGATTGCTTCCAGGAACTCTTGCCTTCCTTTTTGATAGTTATCTTGACCCAGAGTAATTCAAATGTATATGACTGATACTGTTTGTTTACACAATGTTATTTTTATCCAAGCAGCTTGAGGCAAGATACATGGGCTTCCTTGCATTTTATTCTCACACCCATCCTATCAGGTAGACTCAGAATAAAAACATGGGAGTTGTTCACCATTACTCAACGACATTCATGAGCAATCTAGGGTTTGCACCTTCTCCCCCGTATTTATTTGACACATCACAACTGCTTCCACAATATGTAAACGCAGACATTTTTTTGTATAGATAAGAATTTAACCAATATGTGATTCAACATATAGAACCGCCTGCTACCTCACGAATCCCAGCGACCGATAAGGTCCCACAGAGTTGGCCTTCTCCGGGTCCCGTCGACTAAACAACGGCGTTTGGCGGGCCCCAGGGGAAGAGCCTTCTCTGTGGCGGCCCCGGCCGTCTGGAACCAACTCCCCCTGGAGATTAGAACTGCCTCCACCTTCCCTGTCTTTCGTAAACTACTCAAGACTCATTTATACCGCCAGGCATGGGGGAGTTGAGATAGCTCTTCCCCCTAGGCCATTACAAGTTATGCATGGTATGTTTGTGTGTATGTTTGTTTTTATAATAGGGGTTTTTAGTTGTTTTTATTATTGGATTGTACATGTTGTGTTTATTATTGTTGTTAGCCGCCCCGGCCCCCGAGTCTGCGGAGAGGGGCGGCATACAAATCCAATAAATTATTATTAATTATTATTATTATTATTATTAATTCCCAATATGGTTCTCACAAATGAAATTGATCAGCTGGGTCCAAACACTATAAGGTTCATTTAAAAATGGTTTATTGAAATAACAGATGGCTGGGGTGGCACAACAAGTTAAGGATAGGCCAAGTGCTGATGCAAACAATTCACGGCATTTTTAATCCTTTCAAGTCACTGTTAGGCAATCTTTAATTATTAGTAACTCAGTGCACTTTTCACAGCGAGATGCCAGTAACTATTATGGCTGCACAGCTTTGCCCTAGTTCTCAAACTCAGGAAGAAATCCTGCCAGCTGGCCATTCCTGATGAGTGAAATCATCTCTCTCTCTCTCTCTACCTCTCTCTCTCTCACACACACACAGAGGCAAATTTCATAGGAACTTCCTCACATTTGCCTTAAGTCATGCAGAGCAGGTGCGTTTTGCCTCTCCATTCCCAGCATGAGCCAACAATAGGAATTACCCAACTTCATTGACAGGATGCAGCTTGTTAAGTGAAATCTCTTAAGACTAACAAATCTTCACAAGGAACAGGCCTCCAAATGTCTGTAGCCAGAGAGCACCGGGGTTTGCGTTTATTGCTTGTGCCCTTCATAAACATGAACTGCAGCAGACCTTTCGGAAAGGCTATTAAACAAAGGATGTAGCCATGCACATCAGGTAGAGGTATGGGGCAGAGATAAAGAGCTCGCTGAATTAGCGGAAACAGGTGTGGAATAAATAGTACGAACGGAAAGAAGAGTCTGTTTCCCCTTCCATAAAATGAAGAGAAGGTATTGTATTTTAATTGCTAGTACTACTAGTAGGAATCAGGTTGACAACTTTACTCTTTCTGCCTTCTTAAGTGCAGTCTGCTTCGTCTCATTTGCTCCCCGCCAAACAATATAATCCAAGTTCCAAAAAGTGCTTTTTCAAGAAGCGACTGGACTTTCAGGGTTTTAAAAAAAAGAGCTTCAGCTCCGACTGGACGGTGGGGAATATAATCCAAGATTAACACATACAAAGACACCGAAGCTTATTCTGATGCCAATTCTAGCAAATTGTCTCAGGGCCAGACTGTTTACGGGGCTGCCTCCTGCTGCACACCTCCCAGACACCAGTAAGAGCACACAGAGTTGGCCTCCTCCAGGTCCTGTCGACTAAGCAATGCAGGTTGGCGGGCGGCAGGGGAGGGCCTTCTCTGTTGCCATCCTTGCTCTATGGCAGGGGTCCCCAAACCTTTTACACAGGGGGCCAGTTCACTGTCCCTCAGACTTTTGGAGGGCCGGACTATAAAAAAATATATGAACAAATCCCTATGCACACTGCACATACTTTATTTTAAAGTAAAAAACAAAATGGGAATGTACTATTTAGAGGGGGGGAAGAAGTCTGAATTCTTATATGTTTATGTTTTGTTTTTAATTTTCTTTTGTTAACATCTGATTGGCTATACAAGGTTTTCTTGGTTTATAGAAAAATGTATAAAAATGTTTATAGAAAAATATATAAAGAAAGAAGGAAGCACTTTGGCATAATGGTTAATAAGTTAGAAATATAATTGGTGTACTTTTTGAAGGAACATTAAGGAGGGAATTTAATTAAAAGAAAAGTATGTACCTGGATGACAACATTAGAAAAAAAACTTTTGCAACTTTTTTGATGATTGATATTAGTTACTGACAATATACCGCATTTTATTCAGGGAAAATTAGATGGTGCATTGTATTGTTTGAATGTATGTTGAGAGGAAAATTTAAGCAGTAGAGTGGACGGGAGATTCGGGAGCTTATTATATAGATTGGTAAAATCTTGTACGTTGCCGCGGGCCGGATAAATAGCCTCAGCGGGCCGCATCCATCCCACGGGCCGTAGTTTGGGGACCGCTGCTCTATGGAATCAACTACACTCCCCCTCCGACATCTGTACTGCCCCCACCCTACTGGTCTTCCACAAGGCCGCGAAGACCTGGCTTTGCCAGAAGGCCTGGGGAGTCATGAATTGACATCTATTATGGCCAATCGTGTGAATGGTATGCATGTATGTTGATTGGTTTGTTAAACTGTGGGTTTTAATTGAGGTGTAGAGTTTTTAATAGTTTTATAGTTAAGTTTTAGATTTTTATATTTGACTTCTTCCATTGTATTGTGTTTGTATTTTTATGTCATTGTAAGCCACCCTAAGTCCTTTGGGATTGGGCAGCATAGAAGTCAAATTAAATGAATGAATGAATGTATAACATTCACCTGAAATGGGTGTAATTGGGATCTAGCTGGCATCCAACTCAATACAACATAGTCCTGGTGGCAGATGTACTGCTAGTCCCTAGATTAATGCTTGGCTTAATCTTTAAGGACTACTAGGGGTTGTCCTTAAGGATACGAATAAGCTGTCCATTATTGAAAAAAAGTGGGTGGCATTCTCTTCCTCAAGCTGCACAATATTTCCAGATCTGCTGAAGCCAAATGTTTTTAAGCTATAGCCCGTTTTCAGCCATTTTCATTGGTTCCTAAAAACTGCACTGCTTCAGTGCTTTCATCTGCTGGAAGAAGGACAATGCTATCTACCATTTTTATCTTTGTATACATTTCATTTTAAAAACAAATTTGTGTACATTCTGACTTAAATACAAATTAGGGAGTGGAACTACGTATTAACCCATGGACTAACTGTAATTTGTTCATATTCTTAAGTTCAAAGTTGATTCAATTAAATGCCAAAGGGTATGTACACTTGTCTCTTTCCCTTACATAACTAATTTTTGCAACTCATAACCCTTAAAAATTCAATGATCAAATCTCTCAGCTTACATGGATAGAAGGAATGAAAATATTTTAGGGTTGAGATATAGTACATTTATAAAAATTTTTTAAAAATATGCAGAAAAACATAATTAAAGCAAAACACTGGTAAATTTGCCTTTCTCAGGTACAAGGTCTACCTAAAATAAACAAATTAATAAAATTACCAAGTGTTTGCATTGGTGTATTGAAAACCTGCTTTAAAGCAAAGTAACATGAAGAAATTGTTGCTCGCTCTTATCTTTCAAATGCTTTTCAGTTTCTTACTAGGCTTAGTAGCAGCCAAGTTATCCAGGTGGTCACATATCTGGTCACAACATCTAGATAGGTCATTGATTGAAGTTTCTCCAAGTAAAGCAAAATGTATGAACCTATACTGAATGCTAGTGCTCAGTTAAATGCAATTCTGTCTGCTATACCATTTTGCACAAGTTTTAAGATACGAATCTGAGCACATCTACTGTTGTTTTTAAGTGCAACACCTATAGTTGATATATGTTATTGTTATCATGTCTCTTTAGTAGGAAGATAAGACAATTAATGCAATGAAAATATAAAACAGGAAATGAAAGTGCCATACAGAGACATTTTTCATAACTGAAATATGAAGTATCACCTCCTCTGTTTACTTCTAAAGGAATTGAAGGTGCCATCATATTGGTGTCCATTGGTTGTGAACCATCCTGGGTCATCTGATCTTCTGGAGGTAGGTAAGCAGGAGGGGGAGTATCAGCTGAGGTCAAACAAAATACCATTATTTCATCTTTGTACTTATCTATTTTACGGATACTGTTAAACTGAGCCAAACTACAATGTACTTATAATAATAAGAGAAAACCATCCATTTTTTCTCATCTCTATTAACAAGGCTAACATAGAAGTTATTATGCTTTGATTAATTATACCTAAGTTTACTTTTCATTGAGGGAATTAGGCTTTGGAAAGTTCTGAAGCAAATAGTTCAAATTCCTATACAGTAGAACCCCGACTTACGAGACTAATTGGTTCCGGAAGGAGGCTCGTAAGTCGGAACGCTCGTATGACGAAACATTGTTTCCCATAGGAAACAATGTAAAGTTAATTAATCCGTGCAACAACAAAAAAAACCGCTGCCGCCGAACGCGGAAGTTAGCGTTCGGCTTCAGGAGACAGCTGCGAAGCGGCGCGGGTGTTTTAAAACGTCGCAGCCAGCCTGGGGGGGCTCGGGGGCTTGCCCCCGAGCCCCCCAGGCCGGCTGCGACGTTTTAAAACACGCCCGCCGCTTCGCAGCTGTCTCCTGAAGCCGAACGCGGAAGTTAGCATTCGGCTTCAGGAGACAGCTCCTTGGCGCTCGTATCCCGAATGTGAGCTTGGGAGGCGAACAAAAATGTCGCTCCCCTCCCAGCTCTTATCTCGAGTAGCTCGTAAGTAGAGCTGCTCGTATGTCGAGGTTCCACTGTATATGAAAAAGAAGTGCTGATCTGCATACAAGTAATCTTTTCCAATATATTTATCAGCAGTCAAGTACATCCTAATGCACAACCAATTTAAAGCACAACTTACTGGTGGCATAAAAATATAATAATCAATGGCAAAGAACATCAATGTAAGGATTACTTCTAATATATTAGTAGTTGCAGCCACAGGTTATTATGTCTACATTATTTTTATGCTAACATTGCCCTGATGTTTATTTCTAAATTTCTTGTAAATCAAACCTATGCTATTGTCAACTAAATTTAGCTTCAGGTTTCAACACCCAAAATGTGTGTGTGTGTGTGGGGGGGGGGGTATAGGAACCAAGCATTTACATAAAATTCTATTCTATTCTATTCTATTTAGTGGAAGAATTTGGAGGTTGCCATTCTCCCATCTTAAGAAATGGACAGATATCTATTCCCAGGAGATTCTTGTTTACCTAATTTTTCTATAAAGGACACCCTTTGCTATTAAGGGGGCTAAATAAAATTACATCTCTTTTTCTGAAATATAATGCTATAGTGCATATATCATAGCATAATTTAGTGATTATTGCCTTCTTCTAGCTGCTTAAATCCAGTTTCTGGAAATCCCATGGCTAAATCCCAGTATAGTACGTGCAGTTAAGTGGATTTTTTCATAAATTTAACTCGAAATGCAATTCTATTTAAAAAATTCTAACTTGAGTAGGTATTTAAAGCTTACTGCAAAGGGGTATGTTATATATATATATATTATTCCCCCAAAATAAGCTTTATTAATTTTATTGAAGATTTACCTTCTAACAGCTGGTGGGCCTAGAATACATTAATGTCTCGTGATCTTGGGGCACTTATTCTCAATTTTAATTAATTACAAATAGCTTAGTGGTATATAGTAACTGCCAACATAACACTTCATTCTATAACCTGATTTACATAAGATATGTGTGTGTGTGTAACATATTTTTGCTGACAACTATACACACACAAACACAAACACACTTGTATATACTCGAGTATATACAACCCAATTATAAGCCAGGGCACCTATTTTTGCCATAAAAACTGGGAAAACTTATTGACTCGAGTATAAGTCTAGGATGGAAAATGCAGTGGCTACTGGTAACTTGTAAAAATGGAAACTAATAAAATTACATTGAGGCATCAGTAGATTAGATAGATAGATAGATAGATAGATAGATAGATAGATAGATAGATAGATAGATAGATAGAATTGTTATATAACATCAAACACTGAACCCAAAAAAATCATCTCTAGGAAGAGGCATCTAAGAGAGGCAGAAAGGCTCCTCGTGCCAAGTGAGGCAGGCGAGCGGCGGCTCCCCAAGAGCGCACAAACTTTCAGCGGAGCTTCTTCTTTCCTCACAGCGAAGCAACCGGACGCTGTAGTGCAGAAGCTGTCTGGGCGAAGCAGCCACTTCAGGGAAGCGGCGGGTAAGGCGGGCGGCAGCTTCTGATTTGAGTGCCTGCCTCTTTTATGCTCGAATCCCAGAATGGCTCGGTGGAGGTGTGTGCATGGGGAGGGGGGGTAGAGCTCGGTGGGGGGGAATGCCAAGCAGCAGAATCGGCAACAGCAGCCGGGCTTCTCCATCTCTCTCCCCCTTTGCCCGGTCCGCAGGCAGGGATTTCGGAGGCTTGCTTTTTGGCTGGACACGATGGGAAAAAGGGGGTCTGTCTGTCTATCATCTACAGCGAAGGGGACTCCCTCTCCCGTTTCACTCCCTCTTCCTGCACTTCCTCTGGCGCGGGGAGGAAAAAAAGGTCCCTTCAGTGAGAAATAATTTGCGCGCTCGCAAAATGCCAGAGGGGAGTGTCTGAAGAGTCCCTGCTGGCGCTCAGACCATCGCAGTGCCCAAGCGCCATCAGTGACTTGAGTATAAGTCGACGTTGCATTTTTCAGCACATTTTTGGTGCTGAAAAATTCAACTTATACTCAAGTATATACGGTATATGTTTTCGTATATTTTTCACGGGTATATGTATATATATACATATATATGTATGTTCTGAACTCAGAACAATCTACATACACACACACACACACACACACATATACAGACATACGTACATACATACATACATACATACATACATACATACATAGTTATTTTGTAGACTCAACGAAGTCTAGATAGTATTAAGGAAACCTGAGTTAAGAAAGAAAAAAATAAACAAGCCTGTCTTGACCTGAGCAAAGCAAGGCCAAAACTATCCTACTAGTAGGAACATCCAAACCTTTTCTACTTACATTTCTAGAATGTGAGAGATATATTCACTTCAGAATATATTGCAAAAAACCCAATGCAGGTATTAAAAAACACATTTTATCAAAAGTTCCTGGAATATTTTATTGGTTTAACAAATGCACTAAAACTACTGAAACATAATCCTTTGTATTTCCACTCTATGCCTCCGTCTGTTTGATGTGCCAAGACCATTGTCAATGCTAAGAAGCCGCTGCTGAGACGTCTCAGAGGAAGCTTACCTGGCATCTGAAAAGGGCTTCCTGGGTCAGAGCTGGCAGGTGAATGAGGGTAGGTACCACTGCTGCTTCCAGGCGAATTTGGATAGCTACTGTTTGGTGAATGGGGAAACGGGTGACTGTTCGGCTGCTGGAAGGAGTCTGGAAAAGTAGCATTATGCGGCATATGGGGCTCGTTTTGTCCCAAGTTGCGAAATTGTGCCAGGAGACTGTGCTGAGGGTTGTATTCACTGTGTCTAGGAACAAGCACAGGAGGAAGAACTGAAAAGGAAAGAGAAAGGGGAGGGTTGAAAACAAGTACACTCTATAGCTGTACAATCATAATTTCACTTGCAGTTAATGGAGAAGCCTTATTTTAGGAACAAGCAGGACTAAGCAAAAATATTTCCTTGTGTTTAGTTACCACATAACTTAAATTTTTGCTGGATGCAGCAACTGCCAGGGTCCCAAAGCTAGAAGTTTATTTTTCACGGCAACTGGGAGAAAGATGGTTAGGTTTGCACAGAGAGTACTGAGGCTGCGCTGATTCACAACTGAGAAGAATAGCAAAGATAACTTACCCTCCCTGCCCTCATTTTTACCTCCCAAATCTAAAGAAACATATCAAAAGGCCAGTCTTTAATACATGCAAAGTATTGGGTATGGGCATCCATGAATTTAATTTTAGCTACTAAAAGTGCTAATTGAACCTTCTGGATTAAATCTAGCACAGTTCAGGTTTAGGCTTATTCCATTATACATGACTTATATCCTATTTTCCTTCTTTTTGAGTCAATATACATAGTGCTTTCTTCTCCAATTTTTTATCTGCAAAAACCCACCTGGGTAGATTGGGCTGAGACAAAAGAATTTATTCCAAGTCACCAAGGAAGACTGATGACAGCATGTGTATTTCCTGAGACCTAGCAATACTGCATCATAGTGAACAGTCAAATATTCCCAGTTATCTAACATTTAAGCCAGGGGTCCCCAAACCTGCAACTTTAAGACTTGTGGACTTCAACTCCCAGAATTCTCTAGCCAGCATCTTAAAGTTGACAAGTGTGAAGATCTCTGATTTAAGCAAAGGCATGCAAGACATTTCGAGTCATGTCATTTTTATCAAGTTTCTATAAAAGCTGGATGAGTATCAGCCACGTGCTTCATGCTACAAAAACTAGATGAAAATCTGCAGCCACTTTTGGTTTTCTAATGAGGTTTTCCAGGAGCAAAAGACACTGGATTCTCCATATAAACTACAAAGGGCAGAAAGAAGGGAAAGCATCACTCCTAGCATACATTTCCCATAATATCTCATGCACTTAATGGCGTCAATTTAGGCCTGATTATTATGCTGGGAAGCATCATGTTTTCCCCTTCATAAAAAAAAACTAAATTGCAAAGATCTGGGTAAGACTACTTAAAACCTTAAAACAAGGTATGCAGTCAGAAGAATTACCGTATTTTTCAGAATGTAGCTTTTTAAAAGCTTTTTTCCTCAGCCCTAACAAGGTGCTAACAATCTTCCTGGCTTGCAGGATTTTTTCATTGCTACTCATTCTGAAGATTTTTTTCAGCCCTAACCAGGGGATAAAATAATGTGCTGAAGCTGACCACATTAAGGACGCTAGCCAGATGAATACCTGATAGGTAGATTTCCCCCGCCCCCTATTTTCCTCCCCCTAAACTAAGGTGCGTCTTATAGTTTGGTACATCTTAAAAATATAGTAATAAATGGGAAGAGTGGTTCAGGCCCTGAAATGGGCATAGTGTTTAATATGGCCAGGCCTAAGAGATTGATATGGGTGCCATTATGGCATCTTCGAAAAAAAGTTTCTATATATGCATGCTCTAATGCAGTGATTTTCAACGTTTTTTGAGCTGTGGCACATTTTTTACATTTACAAAACCCTGGGGCTCATTGAGCGGGGCGGGGGGGGGCTAAAAAAAGTTTGGACAAAAAAATTATCTCTCTCTCTTCCTCCCTTTCGCTCTATTTCTCCCTCCCTCTTTCTCTCCCTTCCTTCCTCTTTATTTTTCTCTCTCCATCCCTCTTTTTTCTCTTCCTTCCTTCCTCTCTTTTTGCTCTCTTTCTCTCTCCCTCCTTACCTCCCTCTGTCTTTCTCTCTCTCTCTTGATTTCTTTCTCTCTTGCTCTCTCTCTCTTGCTTTCTCTCTCTCTTGCTTTCTTTCTCTTGTTCTCTTTCTTTCTCTCTTGCTTTCTTTCTCTCTCTCTTGTTCTCTCGCTTGCTCGCTCACTCTTTCTCTCTTTTGCTTTCTCTCTCTCTCTCTTGCTTTCTTTCTCTTTCTTTCTCTCTCTCTTGCTTTCTTTCTCTCTCTGAGCTTTGCGGCACACCTGACCATGTCTCACGGCACACTGGTTGAAAAACACTGCTCTAATGAACCATTTCATAAGCTAGGCTAATATATTTTCTCTGAATTTCGCTGAACATTACGAGTGACCCCAACCACGTGTGAATCTAACCATTTGTTAAACCATTGCTTATGGTTTAATCAGAATCTTCACTCTAAAAAATGAAGGGCTAAAAATGCACATAGCAGGGGAGAATGCTGATTTTCAGAAATTGCTGCCAGCCCAGGGGAAGAGATATAATTGAAGAGACAGCATGAGACTTCTGCTGTATTCAGCCAAGCACACCTGTTGCCACAAAGCAAACAAGAGGCCCACATCTGCTCTTTGGAGAGGCTGTGAGCCCCTGGAGGGTAAAGCTGTAGAGGTGTTAACTCTTGCCTAGTCTAAAGAAAATGCTCTAGTGCACTCTATAGAGCACTTTGTATTCTGGACTTAAGCAATCTTCTGGAGCTCTGTATTTTCCAAATATGAACTTCCAAAATCCTCAACTGGTGGGTATGCAAGCTAGGAATTTAGAAAACTGCTTCCAATGGAACTGAAGGACACTAGATTAGGGATCTAGAAACACTGTGACAACAGACACATATTAATGTCCCTGATCCTCAAATCACATTTCAACAATCTGAGACAAAAACCAGATCTAATATATGGGCCACCTATGCTGTTTTACCTAGTATGATATGCAAAAACCACACATTATTATTTAGTGTTATGTGTGAACCAGATTATATTTTGTTTAAGAAATCATAGATTTTAAAAAAACTTTATGATTTTGTTTCATGTATAATACAGGCTTTCAAATAATATCAGTTAATATTACTGGATGCATACAAAGATCTCTCTGACATTACAAAATTACAAACACAAGATGAGCATTGTACAAAAATCTTGCACAATGCCCATCTTGCCAACTTCAATTAAAATGACAAATACACTTATGACACAAATGTATAAATACATAAATACAGTATACAGTGTTCCCTCGATTTCCGCGGGGGATGCGTTTCGAGACCACCCGCGAAAATTGAATTTCCGCGAAGTAGAGATGCGGAAGTAAATACACCATTTTTGGCTATGGACAGTATCACCAGCCTTCCCTTAACACTTTAAACCCCTAAATTACCATCTCCCATTCCCTTAACAACCATTATTACTGGTACTCACCATTGAATAAGGCACTTAGTGATCCTGATATTTATAAACATAATTATTTATTAACAATAATTTTTTTTGTTATTTATTTTTCAAAAATTATTAGTTTGGTGATGAAGTATGACATCATCGGATGGGAAAAACCGTGGTATAGGAAAAAAACCCACAAAGTATTTTTTAATTAATATTTTTAAAAAAACTGTGGTATAGGCTATTCGCAAAGTTTGAACCCGTGAAAATCGAGGGAACACTGTATACGCATGAGTGCATCAGGGTGAAATTCAACCACCTTGGCCCAGCTCAGGCAAGGCGGTAGGGATGATTTGAATGGGTTCACCAAACTGAACCGATTCAAATCTCCTTCCCTGCAACCAGCAAGCCTTTGCATGTTGCCGGCTGGGTTTCCCCAGCTTGAGGGGCTTTGGCAGCAAAGCCAGCGACCGGCCAGGCTTGCCCTCTCGATACTGTCAGCCATACTAATGCAGCCAGCTGAGGAGGGTCCGAGAAAGGCAGACCCAGAGAAGAAGCCAAAGCCACTGGAGCAACTGCGCCACAGCAAAAGCCACTCGATCTGCTTGAAGAGAGAAAACAGGCTGAAGAGGTAAGGCCACCGAGCGAACCTTCTCTCTGCAGGTTGCCTTCCACTGGCAGGAAAGAAAACAGGTGAGGTCCCCCAAGGATCAGAAACAGTTTCGGGAAGCTCTCGCCTCCAAGGCAAGAATGGAGGAAGAAGTTCGGCAAAAGTTCGGGTTCGGGAGGCCGGTGAGAAGCCCCGCCGCCCGGCTGTCACCTTTTAAAACAGCCGGGGGGGCTTCTCGGCGGCCTCCCGAACGCCAAACCCGGAAGTTCGGGTTTGGCGTTCGGGTTCAGGAGGACGCTGAGAAGCCCCCCGCTGTTTCAAAAAGCGACAGCCGGGCTATGAGGTTTCTCGGTGGCGGCGGGTTCGTAAGAAGAGGTTCGTAAGAAGAAAAAAGTTCGTAACAAGAGGCAAAAAATTTCTGAACCCCGGGTTCGTATCTTGGGTTGTTCGGAAGATGAGGGGTTCGTATCATGAGATACCACTGTACTTCTCTTTCACAAGGAATTTGAGTTTTTTGAGGCGGGATTTGTGCCTTCTTTTTCTCCCTCAGCCAAGCTCCCTCAGAATTTGGGACAAACGTCATGCTTGGCTTCCTGGAGGTTTGCGGAAGGGAGAAGTCCCTCCCTCCGCGTCCCACAAAGTTCAAAGAAACTTCTACCCCAGGAACCTATTTTCATGAAATAAATTTTAATCTCATCGGCTGTGTTTATGTTAAACTTCAACATGACCACGCAAATACGTCCTCCACCCCATTTTAATTTTGCTTAAAATGGTGATTAGGCAACCAATATAAATACACAGAAAGTCCACTTGTAGTCTTTAGGTAGGTTACACATTCACACATATAATCTAACATATGTCCTACAAAAATGTGCCCAAGAAGTTTCATAATATGCTAAAAGGGCTAGTTATAACTCACCCTGTTAAATTCAGTGTAAACTGAGGCTAAAATAATCACTCCCTCTCTGAAAAGCCAAGCTGTTTCACTAAATTACAAACCACATCCAAGTAAGAGAGCATAATTCATCAACATAAAATAATTAACAGATTTACAGATATCTGTAAATGGTACCAAATGACAAAGACAAAGAATTACTAAGTATTTCTTAGTCCATCTTTCCTCTTCATATTCTTTTTGTAATGGGAAGGTTTTGTATGGCAGAAAGTTTCCTCTTGGTTTTTAAGAAGATTGGAGGTCTTTTTAAATATATGCCATAGTTTGTTGAATAAGCCCCAACTGACTGACTTCATATCATATGTGAAATCATGTCAAAATCTGTACATATTATTTAGTATGATGAGCAGATTCACCCTTGGATTTATTGAAGATTAATACTGATATTATAACTGAGAAACTGGTTTTAAACATTTTAGAAAGATTAATTCAGGAATTTTAATTTTGTAATCCATCAGAAAATTAAATTAATTTACTTCAAGGGCAGAAAATTCATTCCTCTAAGGGCCAACTAGGTAAATGCAAAGAACAACAAGCAAAAGTCAACATATAGGTATTCTGGTATAATTTTCTTAATTTTGTTTCTAAATGAATTGGGATGAAAACTTATTGATAATATCAAATATGTTAGTGTTGTTTCATTCTAATTGGGCAAAGGCATAAGTTTGTAAAATGCTATCAGTTATTAATATACACAAGAAAAACAGATAACTGCTGTATTCAAATTACATATGTTGGTTACTGTGAGTAATAATAAAAGAGTGATAAATATTTTGCACTGAACTACTGAATGAAAAGTGAGATATAAGTATTAAATAAATAAAAGTGCAAGATTTGCAAAATTCCAAGTTAACAAGCACGGAGATTTTAGAATCAATCTGTTCTCAGACCTCTTTTTAAAAATGCACTATTGTCTTAAATCTGAGAAGTTGTCCTCTGATGTGGAAGGAAAGTTAATATGGCACAAATGTATTTTCAAGTAGATTTTCTGTTCTTCTATATATTCCTGGACACTTGGTTTCTTCAATATTTGATTGCACAACACGCAAACATTCAAACAATTTATGAAGAGCTTAAATTGTTGGGTTTTTCAATACCATCAAACTGCTAAAGTAATTCAGAAATAATGTCTGGATCCAATTAATATGAAACATTGCATAAAGTTTCACATATTAGTTCAATAAATAGAGTAACTTGCTCATTACTTCCATGTGCAATATAACTGTAGCACCAAAAGGATCTGTTTCAAATCATCTATGTCAGAGGTATTCAAACTTGGCAACTTTAAGACTTGTGGACTTCAACTCCCAGAATTCTCCAACCAGCTGGCTGGAGAATTCTGGGAGTTGAAGTCCACAAGTCTTAAAGTTGCCAAGTTTGGGGATCCCTGATCTATGTATTAAGATTTTTAAAGTGAAAATTTTATGAAACTTTTTCTGCTCATAACCCCCTAAGTTTGGTTTATGGAAGGAATTCTATTTCTTTTAGATAGAAATTAAATGAAACAATGTTACATAAAGAAGCAATAGTGAAGTACTATTAAAAATAGTACTTTTTAAAAGCAATCTAATGATACTGATTTAAAAATGGGTTTTGGATGCATGTAAAGATACCATGAGGTTATTTCATGCAACATAATATTAAACTTAAAAAGAAGAACCATGGGAAAAAGTAGGCTATTTTGGATGAGATAAAAAGAAAAGAAAAATTAAAGTAATCATCAGAGGATAAGTATTTATTCTTAAATTATTTTTAAGAGTAACAGCTGTCAATGTTAACAGTAAGAAAAATGGGGGGGGGACCAAACAAAGCAAAAAAATTGAATTTGCAAACCCAGGGAAATGGCTAATATATACCTATTTTTCAGAGTATAAGATGCACCTTAGTTTCTGCCTCTGCCTATCAGCATCCCATCGGTATTCATCTGGCTAGTATCCTGTCAGTGTATGAGAGAGTTGAGGGCTGTTTGTAAACTGAAACAATATTTGCTGTGTGAGCAACAAGGATGGAGTCAGCCTTCTGCCGCACGAATCCCAGTGGCCAGTTAGGTCCTACAGAGTGGGTCTTCTCCGGGTCCCGCCAACTAAACAATGCCGCTTGGCGGGACCCAGGGGAAGAGCCTTCTCTGTGGTGGCCCCGGCCCTCTGGAACCAACTCCCCCCAGAGATTAGAATTGCCCCCACCCTCCTTGCCTTTCGTAAGCTACTTAAAACCCACCTCTGCCGCCAGGCATGGGGGAATTAAGACTTTTTTTTCTCCCCCTAGGCCGTTACAACTGTATACATGGTATGTTTGTATGTATGTTTGGTTTTTATATATTAAGGGGTTTTAATTTGCTTTTAGTATTGGATTTTATTGTATATTTTCATGATTGTTGTTAGCCGCCCCGAGTTTTCGGAGAGGGGCAGCATATAAATCCAATAAAACAAAACAAACAAAAACAAACAAGGAGCCTGGGAATGGTTTGGCTATGCAGTTCTGAGTCTGTGCTGAGCTGTAAACTAGTCTGCTGCTCAAAACTGAAACTGAAACTCCTCTGCTTGTGTTTTGCCCACTGGAAAACCTGTTTTTGGTACTGTATATTTACTTCATGTGTTATATTATATAAAAAGAGAAGTTATTCAATCCTGCTGAATCAGTTAATTGTGTGTGTTTTCTGGATGTGATTGCTGCTGCAAAGGCTGAGTCTTTGCAGCAAACAGTCAGATCAGCTTAAGCACATTATTGCAGCCTGATCCAGAAGGAACAGCTGATTGGCAGGTGGATCAGCCTCCCAGAACACCCCCAATCAGCTGTCCCAGGCTGCAGGGATTGCCACAGACCATTGCTTCCTCTGTGCCTTGTGTTTTTGGATATGTTCAGTTTATAAGACGGACCCAAATTTTCACCCTCTTTTGGGAGGGGGAGGGGGAGGAGTGCATCTTATATTCCAAAAAATATGGTAAATTAAGGAAAGGGAAAGAAAATAATATTGAAACTTTCAAGAGAAAGGCATTCATTAATGGATAATGTGGCTATAAAAACACTGTATCCGTAATATTGCAACTTGTGTAAAGGACATACAGTGGTACCTCGGTTTTCGAACGCTTCCTTTCTCGTACATTTCGGATACCGAACAAAATTTTCTGCAAAAATTTGCTTCAGTATCCGAACAAAAATTCGGATACTGAACAGAAAATTTTGTTTTCTATCCGAAATGTAAGATCTGAGGGACGAGGTGAGAGGGAATGGGAGTCGGAACGCCCCTCCTGGCCGCCCTCTTAATAGCCTTCCAGTCTCTACCTTGTAACTTCTCTACGCAGCAGGAAGGGTAGGGCTGGCTACAATACCGGCAGCTTCGTGGGGGCTACTTTCCTCAGCGTTCAGTCGGTTACCTAAAAGCAGCTGCACCAATTTTTTTTCCCCTGGCGGTGGCGGCTCTGTCGGCTTCCCTTCGAGGAGCAACAGCAGCGTCAGGAATGTCACGTGAAGGGAAGCCGCCGGAGCCGCCACGGGGAAAGAAAAAGTTGGTGCAACTGCCTGGAGGTAACCAACTGAACCGCGCGACATTCCCGACGCTGCTGTATAGCACTAATGGCTAAAAGGGATAAGATTTAACTTTACAAGAAAATACAAACCATTATTATTATTGAATTATTTTAACTTATTCACAATGATTCTCGCTGAACAGACTGAAAATAATCTTGCAAGAATTTATTCATGAAGATTAATGAATTATTATTATTTTTTACCTAAAAGATAGTTAAAGACTATATCTGAATTGTGTGGGACTTTCTAGAGTATTTGGAATAGCACAAATGAAAAACAAGTGCATAAATTCTTTTTAGATGCCATAACGGTGGAAAGACTTGGCATTACCCACAATGCAGAAATTGACGGCGAAGAAGATAAGATTTGCTGGAATAATCAAATTTATTTATTTATTCGACTTCTATGCTGCCCAATCCCGAAAGAAATTAACATCTTTCACCATAGAAAAGGCATTAACTAAGTTTGTTGCTAATGGAAAACTCTGTATAGATTCTATGTGTGAAGTAGAAAAAAAAGCACCCCAATTTATAATGTATACTTTTAATAGATAGATGAAATAGATTAAAAATGAAAGTTGTGCTATGAACATAAAGTACGAAGTTAATTTACAGTTATGATTCATATAAAAGAAAGTCATAGTTCATTTTTTATATCTTCTTTCCTTTTTCTGTACTTTTGCCTTTGTTTTTTATTTTACTACTTTCTTTTCTTTATTCTAAATATTAATTTCTCTTGACTTTTCTCTTTATTTTTAAAATTGTAATAGAAATATTTAAAGAAAAGCAATGCAGGTAGGGCAACACCTAAATTTATTCATTGTACCAATAGCCTAAAAATGTTAAAAACAGAGTATTATTTGGGATTTATACATGATACTACCCATCTACTTAAAATATAGTGTATGATATATGACATGGGAAGAACATAAGTGCCTGAATAATTGAAAAATGTATTCTGCTTTGTAAACCATATAAAGTATTTTGGATAGAAAGGCCTGCTAAAAACTTTACAAAACAAAGACATTAAAATTAGAATCAACTATAATAGTGCGGAATGAACGATGATGTTCTCATTGCATCCTTTAAACTTACGTTTTTCCTATTTCTTTTATTGGAGCTTATGCTTACTTCAGATACAAAAGCCCATTTAATGTGCCGGATAGATTTGGCATAATCTTTAAGCTTCCATACTTTTGTATACATAGCACAAAAATAGTTTCATGCAGTCAATGACAGCTGGCTGTTACAGAAATGCCGGTGCAAGGCCTTTCTTTCCGACAATTGTGTGGGAGTGTTTGCCAACTGATGGCAAGCTTCCTCCATCATTTCTTCTTCCTCCTATTACCACATATGTGCAGCACTCTATCAGGAAGTAGTCTGACAAAGGATGGCCTCTCCAAGCTTTGAATTGCCCATTAAGTTTCACCGGATTCTATCTGTTTCAATTTCCAGCTGACTTACCAGACTACTGACTGCTTTCAAAGACTAACAGTCTCTCCTCTCAGTTTCAGAAATATAGTAACAACAATGCTTCAACAATTCAAGCGACTTCCTTACTGTTGTGACCTATAATACAGTTCTTTAAATCTGACGATAGAGAAAGCAGTTCCTTTGTATTATTTGCCAACTTGCCTCAAATCTTCAGACATCATGTGACTAAGTTTCGCTCATTAATTTGGTGGATATAATTTCTTATAAACCAAAAATACATCACGAACAAGAACTCGCTAAATATGTCTTATATAGCCTTTTTCTGTAAACTCAGAAAAGACTTTCTCCCAAATGAAGTGCAACAGATGTTTAAAGAACGGATGCACCCAAATCTAATTTGCTCAAGGCGCTATCTCACCTAAGCAATTTCACTTCAAACTCAGCAAAAGGTACGATGAAAATCATATATTGGTGCTTTCATGTTTCCATTTCCTTTCTCACAAGATAATTGTCATAACTATCTTACGGAAACTTTAAAAGGAAGTCAAAGGGGGTGAGGGGGGTGAGGGAGAGAGAGGGAGAGAGGGAGGGAAGGAAGGTGGGAGAAAATTGAAATGAACTGCCACTCCAAGTAACCCTGACAGGTCAAGCCACTAGAACAGTGATGGCTTGCCCTGTTGGCACCCGAAGCCATATCTGCTGGCACGCAAGCCGTTACCCTAGCTCAGCTCCAATGTGCATGTGTGTGCTGGCCAGCTGATTTTCGGCTCACCCGTAAGCTCCAGGAAGGCATTTTTGGCTTCTGGAGCGTCTCTGGGGAGGTGGGGGACGGTATTATTGCCCTCCCCCAGGCTCCAGAGAAGACTCTGGGGCCTGGGGAGGGTGATAAATGGGCCTACCATGCTCACCAGAGGTTGGGAAATGGGCTGTTTTAGGACTCCAGAGGGCCTCTGGGGGAGCAGAGGAGGTCATTTTTGCCATCTCCAGGCATTGAATTATGGGTGTGGGCACTCGCGCATGCGCGAGAACACACGTACATGTGCTTTCGGAACCCGATGAAAAAAAGGTTCACCATCACTACACTAGAATATTAAAGGAGGGTAAAACCCCACTCCCTATTAACACTGATGATGTTACCTAGTTTGGGTAATAAAATATCTGCAAGGAAAAAAAAAACAAGCTCAGATAGTCAAACTGTTTTGTGTTATTGCTATCATGCTACCAATTCCAGCCACTGCCTGAGTACTTTTAAGAAATATAAATATAATACATTGTTAACATTATTGCTTTAGTGGTGGTAGAATAGGAAAAGTAAAATCTCCCTCCTCCCCCGTTGAATTAATCCCACTTGGTACAATGGACTTCTTAAAAGTAATTGTAAGTAGGGAAAGAAGAGGAAATGAATGTATAATGAAATTTCCTACCTGGGCTTTCCACTCGTTTGTAATGATAGGGATTAATGCAGACTTCCTTCTGCTTTGAACCAAAGGGAAACTCACAGCATTCCAGTGGTTTAAGTTCATGGTGGCTCTGAAGATCGGGCCAGCGCCACACACGGCAATAAATTACATGGGGAAGCCCCTTGCGATGAGAAACCTGAAGCCTGCCATCTAAGGAACGAGGAATGGTAACACAGTTGCTTGGCTGACCGGGGCAACTTAATGCTTTTTCTAACTCTTCCATTGCTCCTTTTTTCTTCTTCAGTTTTTTAACTAAGGCATCAACAGCTTTCTCTGCCCATTTTTCCTCTTCATCCCCTTGCTTCCACCCCAGCAGTCTTTTTACAGCTGGGCTTGTGAAGGAGAACAAACTTGTTACATTCATAGTGATTAGTTAGAAGGAAATATTGGAACACAATTTCTATGTTTTTAAAAAAATCCTACAGCTCCTTCCAACAACTATCCAGAATAAATTCAGATGATCTTTCCCAATTCCGAATGCTTGCAATATGAACCCAATATTCCAGTCTGATAGATGTCTTCAGGGGTTCCAGGTCTTAGCCAGGTACCTACAGAACATAAAATTGGGGTGGGGAGGAGGAAAGAGAAATGAAACAAGTTCTGTTAAAACAATATAACTTTGCCAATATCGACAGCAAATATTTTCTACTTCATTAGCAAAATTCTGACTCAGGACATTTTTTTATTATTACTGAACAAAGTGAAGATTGATAATATAATATTAGTTCTATTGTACTGTGAAAAAAGCCAATTTTTCTAAGAGCCAATGCCTCTTTCAAAACAGTTTTTATTAGTTTAGATAGCTGAAAGAGTTAAAAGTAAATAATGTGATTTCTATCAATCTTTGAAGTTGATCAGCAGTTAATTAGTCTGAATAATTTGTTAGCAATTCAGCACATTGATGGGTGATATTCCACACCCAAATTTGTTCATAGAATTGATAGTCAACAGTAATAAACTGTAACAGCCTGAACAAATATTAACTTTTTAGTTTAGCTATATACAGTTATAAAACTGCCACTCGTAATTATGAAAAATAAATTTTATTATATTGTTACTTGTTATGAACCAGCCACTAAGTTTTAAAGATCCAGCTAGCCAAGAATTATATTCAGTCAAGTCAGTCAGTCAGTCAGTGACTCTTACTCCAAAAAGAAAAAAATGGCTTAACAAGGATTTATACTGCTTTTTTCAGAAACTCAATCTTTGTATATGCTGGGATACTAGACAACCTGTGACCCATTTAGGTATTGTTTCAGAAATATTTTCTTACTGAAATAGAGAAACAGAATGACTATAAGAAGCCAAAAACATCAGTGGGAAGTGGAGAAATTTCTGATTTCCTGGCTTCTCCACTGAATTTTGGAAATATCCCTTCATTTCTTCCTTCCTTCTCTCCCTCCTTCTTCTTTTTCTCCCTCCCTGCTTCCTTCCTTCCTCCCTTCCCTCTTCCTATATCTCCACTCCTTCTCCCTCCCTTCCTACATTTACCGATCTTGACCAATTGAAAATTACAAACAAGCAACAAGAAGACTTTTAATAAGGTAGTTTAAGGATAGGAGATATATAAACAGTTGAATGACTTTGATGTTTAATTTTAATGAGTTCTAACACAACCTCGTTGCTCAGAAAACTTTCCCAATACATTTAAGGCATACTAAATTACATATTAAATGCCATACTACACGGTCAGACACTGTGAGTTCTAGTCCTTCCTTAGCCATCTGGGTAACATTGGGCCAGTCACTCTTTTTCAACCCAACCCACCTCACAGGGCAGCTGTTATGGAGAAAACAGGAGGAGGAGGAAGGAGTGTTGGATACACAGAAATTGAATAGATAGATAGATAGATAGATAGATAGATAGATAGATAGATAGATAGATAGATAATAGATAGATAGATAGATAGATAGATAGATAGATAGATAGATAGATAAATAGATAAAAATCACTTTGAGTTATTTGTAAAAACATTAAAGGTGCGATAAAAAAAATCAGAAGGCCCCACCCCCAAAATAGTATAACTAGTCTAAGACAATGATAATTTTTTAAAGGAAAAAAGCAATCGAGTAGACTGTTGAAATTAAGTCTACTTTAGTGAGAAAAATCTATGTTCATTAGAGAAGACCAGTATAACTTAGAGGCAACATAATAAGAAAGTATTTATTCTCAAGAAGTCTAAATCTCTGGAGCCAGATGCATCCTAGAGTATTGAAGGCACTAACAAATGGTTTGGCTGAACACATATTCAAAAAAGCCTAGTGAACCAGTGACGTGCCAGATGACTGATGTTCCAGTCTTTAAAGAACAGGGAAAAAGCAGGAAAGTACAGGCCCCTGATATTCTGACATTGATACTTGGAGACGTTCTTGGGGTAATCTAAATCATTTATGTTAGGGTAGTGTCAAAAGGTACAACCATCCAAGTGAATCCTATTGAGATCAAAACATGTCTATAATGGACGTGTGGAAAGCAAAACATTTTGAAGAGTTTTCAGCATTTGTTATTTACTGCAGTTAAGTTGGAAAAGCTGACTTGCAGGAAAGAAAAGGAGAAATGTCAATTTTAAAGTATACTATATGTAAATGAAGAAAACCCAGTCTAACTTGTTAGGAAGGAGGAGGCAACCCCCAGTTTATGAGCATAGCATTCATGAAGGAATTCCTTCAATTAAATTAGGCCACAGGATTAAGAAGTCTAGCGGCATATACCAACAAACAAATTGGGTTACTCAAGTTTGCTACAAAACTGCATAAAGAAATCCTTATCCATTGGCCATGACAGGGAAGGATAATGGGATATCTGAAAAGAGCTGCCAAGGGTTACCCTAGACCAGTGATGGCAAACCTTTTCTCCCTCTGGTGCCAAAAGAGTGTGTGCACGAGTGCCTACATCCATAATTTAATGCCTGGGGAAGGCGAAAACAGCTTCCAAGTCTTTGGAGAAGGGCGGCATACAAATCTAATAAATTCAATTCAATTCCCCAATTCCCCGGAGGCCCTCTGGAGTCCGGAAACAGCCTGTTTCCCAACTTCTGCTGGGCCCAGTAAGCTCATGTTTTGCCCACCCCAGGCTCCAAAGGCTTCCCTGGAGCCAAAGGAGAGCAAAAACGTCCTCCCCATCCCCTTGGAGGCTCTCTGGAAATCAGAAATGCCCTCCCAGAGCCTCTATGCGAGCCAAAAATCAGCTGGCTGGAACATACATACACATTGGAGCTGAACTAGGGCAACGGCTCGCATGCCAGCAGATATGGCTCCACGTGCCACCTGTGGCACCCATGCCATAGTTCACCATCACTCTCCTAGACCTAAAGCAGTGATATCAAACCTATGGCACATAGGTGGCACATGGAGCTATATCTGCTGGCACACAAGTCGTTGTCCTAGTTCAGTTCCAATATGCATGTATGTGCCAGCCAGCTGATTTTTGGCTTCCACAGAGGCTCTGGAGGGTCGTTTTTGGCTTCCAGAGAGCCTCAGTAGGAATGGGAGAGGGCGTTTCGAGACTGGGGAGAGTGGAACATGAGCCTACAAGGCCCACTAGAAGTTGGGAAACAGGCCGTTTCCTGCCTCCAGGGGGCTGGGGGAAGCTGTTTGCACCCTCTCCAGGCATTGAATTATAGGTGTGGGCACTCATGCATGCACAATAACATGCGCCTATGCTCTTTCAGCACCTAAGGAAAAAACCCGTTTGCCATCACTGACCTAGAGCTTTAGCAGAGGCAATCAACCATGCTACAGACAAATGCACTGGTATCTTAAGTGCTAAGAATTGGATTGTAAGAATTTCTATGTTACAATTACTAGAATTTTTTTTTTAAAAGAGTAATACCTGGTCTAGAACTGCAGAAACAATGGTGCAAATGCACCTAGAGATAATGGCTTTGGCAGTTGCAGTTATAAAGACCAGTTTCTCACACAAGCATCTGAGCAGATGGTACTAAGGCAAATTTTCCTAACCAGTTGTCCCTTATATAATGGGCTCAGGCTATACTTTCCAGAATTCCTGTCTTGCATGGAGTTGTAATTCCTATAGATTTCAATTTGGAATTACTGCCTTAGCATAAGTAGTTCAGTCACAATTTATATTCTTAGTAATTAATTCCTTCAGTATATAAATATGATACAACAGCAAATATTTTCAGAATGTTTATAATTTACAACAAAATTTACTATTTTATAAATTTAAAATACAGTACAATAGCAAATATTTTCAGAAAGGAGTGCCAGAATAGGTTGAGCTTTTGCTTTTTCAGAAATCCATTCCCATTTTGGACAGCAACAATTACAAACATCTGTTTTTTTAAAATAGCAGTTTTCTCATAATCTGTGTAGGTGTATTAAGAAACACACAGGCTAAAGAACAGACATTTCCATCTATATTTAGATCTGCCCGGTCAGCTGTAATTGCATAATTTCATCAGAATCTTCTGCAACGGAAATACATCCATATTCATCCAGCATTCAAAGGAAACATCTTTACAAGCCATATCCTTTTACAGACCAACACATGGTCTCGCGCTACTCTGTCCAATTGTTAAATATCTTACTTAGGAAGGGCAGGGAGTTTTATTTCTTTATCCATTCCAAAATCATTTCCTTTTATGATTTGAAGAGTAAGGAAGGTAGACCATTGCAAACAGGTGAAAACGGGTGGGGAACAAAGAAAAAAAGGGGCAGACATTTGTCATTAGTGAACTGCTGCAATGGCATTTGCGAATGACCTTGGGAGACAGGCGAAGAGATGCTTCCTAGGGTATGGTCAGATAAAAGACAGAATAGCTCTCGGCTGGATAGTGAACAGAGCAAGAGGCTTAAAAAGAAACCCTCCCTAGTTTCTCAGACTGTAAAGGAGATGACTGTAAAGAAGCCGCCCCGAGTTCTCGGAGAGCGGCGGCATACAAATCTAATAATAAATAAGATGGGAGAAGAAATGTACTTTCGGATTCCAGGATTATCAGGCAGACCAGATAGGAAATACGACCAGATAAACTACTACTATTCTGTGGTAAAGTTCCATTAACAAAATCTTGCCATTTATAAACTCTAGTTTACAGTTCACCATAGCTGCTTTCAAGCCACTGGATAAGGTAAAAAACCATATCCCATTGATTCAGAGTCTATTATACAGTATATAAATACAAGCACTTAATAGTATCTGAACATAAACTGTACGCTTAGACTCTGACTGCATCTAATTTTAATATACTATTAACCATTAATTTTATGGTTGCACTTCTGTTTTATAACTTGAAAGACTCTAGGCAATATTCTGATTAAGCAATCTCCAAATCAGAACCTTTTTATGATTCCCAAATTTTCAGAATTGTCATTATAGTCATTATTATCATCATCTTTATTATCATCATTATCATCTTCAAGCTTCCTACTCCAAGCTCATTCACTTGAGCCTAAATCCAAGATCTAGCATACTAAAATATGATGGAAAAAATCCCATAGTTTTCTCTTTCACTTTGAAAGCCTTTTTTTTAGTGAGAAATAAAACAAGCTATAACTTGTGCATTCGTCTCTAATCAAATTTGCATTACATATCTTCAAACTGTTTGGAATACTGACAGAACTAGACATGCTCACGGTTTCCTTATGAAATGCCAGTATGAGCAAGTGTTAAATAGTAAGCCATACACTGCTGATAGTTTCCCCCTATTTGTTCTCATGCATATAAAACTGTTGCATCTCTGAACAGATAATACATACATACAGTACATATATGCGGAGAGGGGCGGCATACAAATCCAATAAATAATAAATAATAATGATATAAATACATACATCTTTAACTACAATGAAAATTAACCATATTATTAACCATATTTTGAACATATCCAACACCAAAAAAATGGTTCTATCAACCAGAAGAACCATATTTTAAAATGTATATCTTACAAAATAGGATTGTCTCCTGAATTTATATAGCTATATAAGTACATTATATAAGTACAACTAAATGCATATACTGTAATTTGATACTATATTACCCAGTTTAGATTCTCTCAAGTTTTCTTAGATATTATACCATGCTTCAAAAATAATTCCTTATAAAAGGAAAGTAATTTGATAGTACAAGCTAGAGAGCTTTAAAAAATGGCTTCATAGATTTAACATTTTGTGAATTTTAAAATAGAAGTACCGTAGTATTTATACTTAAGTTTCTCAATGTAAATGGGAAGATTTCTTAATACAGTATAGTGTAAAAGTATATTACAAGTAGTCCTCAACCTACAACCTCCTTTGGGACCAGAACTTATTGCATGATCACACTGTTTAGCAATGGCAGTTCTAGTAATGCCAGATGCAGTCATTACAGAAGCACCTTACGCTTTCCTGCTCTGCTACACTGGTCTTTGCTTCAACCCTCAAGCCTTGCCTATCTTCTTCCCCATGTCTGCCATTTTGGTTGCCCTGCACTTTGTCACACACTCTGATGCCCCCTGCTGGTGGCGTAGGATCTAAGTTTAAAGAGGGGTACCACCCTAGGATGTGTTGCAGTGAGAGGATTGCGAGAGGATGATCCATGAGATAATTTCGGTGGTCCTCAGAGATATCTTTCCTATGACACTCATGCTTCAACTCCCAGCGATATGTTGGGATCCTTCAGGCAGTTAGCTTGGCCGCCTGTTAGCGGAGAGAAGCGCCCAAGGTCAACCCTAGTTTTTCTGTCCATTGCAGCTAGAAATCTCAAATGTGGCTGAGAACTACAGGTCCGTGAGTTACCACAATATAACCTGCTCATCATGGTCATAACTCCCGACAAATCATAAAGCATGTGACTAACCTGCTTTTGCAAACTTTTTTGCAGTGGTTGCTAAGTGAATGTTGCAGTCGTTAAGCAAACCAATGGCTCAACATACGGAGCTTTGCCAAAAATCGCAAGTAAATGCTGGTTTTCAGCAGAACTATCATAAAATGTGGTCCAGTCCCATGGAGCACTTCAAGCAGCTATAAATGCAACTCAGTTGCTGAGCTCCCTAAATAAAGTCATATGATTGGGAAGGGATTTCAAACTGGGTCATAAATTGAGGACTATATTCGGTACTAACCAGTCAAAAAGAAATCTTGAAAAAATTCTACTGCGGATCCAAATATCTTAAAAATCATCTGGTAATTATCAAAAGTCAGCATAAATTTAGCGAGAACAGTCCTTGCCAGACTAATAGTATCTTATTTATGACTGAATAAATTCCTTACTGAATTTCAGACATTTTAGATGTAACAAATCTTGAATTCAATAAATTATTCAAGAAAGTACTTTGTATTCTGGTAATAAAGGGTGGACTGATATATCTGCCAGTATACAGAATTAAATCATTTTTTTATCCTCCGTTTACCTGTCTGCATTAGTGCCTTTTGAATCTCTCAAATTACACATTTTATTGAAAAGTTTTGATGAAAGATTTCTAAATATGTTTTTAAGACATCTTAAATGTTTTTGAATATACTTGCAAAACCTTGATAAATCAATATCCTGTTTTTTGAAACTTATTAACAGTGATTTATTCATACCTTTGTGTGTAAACACAACGGAGTCTAATACTTCAAAAATAATTGTTGATACATATGTTTGTTTGTTTGTTTGTTTATTTATTTATTTATTTATTTGGATTTGTATGCTGCCCCTCTCCGAGGACTCAGGCGGCTCGCAACATATCAAAACAACATAACAAATACATCTAAAAATCCAATTAATATGGCTAAAAAGACTTTAAAAACTCTGATAAAATTTAAAAAACGACCATTCACTCAACAAAACATACTAAATAATAATTTAGGATCTAAGAAGATTTTGATATTAAAGGTAAAACATTCTCCAACTGCTTATGGAAAATGGGGCTCTTCAATGCTTTATTCTATCCAGTATTTAAAGTCTTCATATTAGGTTATTTATAATAAAGATTTATTAAGAATTATTTGTAATAAGTGCATTTTTTGGAGTCTGATGAGTACAGGCTTTTTGATCTCACAGAAATATTTTTTCTCATATAACAACTGAAAATATTATTAAATATGACAAATGATATTTATCCTAAAAGAGATTTTTTTTAAAAAACTAAGTTATTATCTACCAGTTGATGCAACATAAATATCCCAGCATTCTTCCATAAACCATTTTTAATTTAATTTAACAAGGGAAAAGGGATCAAAATGCATTTTTTTCCAGAAAAAAAGGTGCCAGGTTTTAAACTGAAAGAACAGAAATAGGAGTTAAAGCAAATCTATTCTATTTTGAATCCCATTATGTAAAGGCAAATATTTCAGCAGCAATAAGAAATTGCAATAAGTGAAGGTGTCAAAAAGTTTGGTACTACTCAATGGAGAATACTTAACATTGGCTATCCTTTTTATGCTAGCCATTAATTATTTGAAGGGACTTTGACACATATAATTTGGGTTGGCATGACTTTCATTTAGTCTGATATTGTTCATATGATTTAATTTGATTAGTCTAATGTTCAATTCTGTACCTAAAATTAGCATTTATTTTAAATATCAGATTTAGAGACCTTGGTTTGCAGTCAGTTATTGTTTTGCATTGTTGAAAAAATCCTTCTTAAAATCTTAGAATACATGTTCATTTCAGTTCTTAAACTGGCTTTTTATTGATGAAATGGGGGGGGGCTTATCAATATGATTCTCTATGAGCAAGTTTTTAATTTGTTGCTTAAAAATAGAGTTGCGGTTATTTACCTATTCTGTTTTTTTTAAAGATATGTCCATATGTGAATTTGTTTTCTCCTCATAGTTCTTTGGAGGGGGGTATTTTTTAAAATATGTTCTTTTTGTATTTACATTTTTGTCATTTGATTATTACTGCAATGAAACAAAAGTGCTAATCAAACCAAACTGAGGTATCCAATAAGGTATGATAAAGTAAAAATCTGAAAAAGAATTGAAAGGATTGCTCACAGTAAAAGTTTTCCATTTCTCCAAAGGGCAGAACTTGTACTTTATAGTACACAAAAATAGATGCTGACTTTTCAATCTTAGTTCTGCTTCAGTAGAAATGCTAGACCGAAATACAGAAAAACAATACCATTATATAACATTACATATATTACACATACAGCCGTAGGAATTATTCTGGCACAATACCGGAAACAAGGAGGGGTACTGACCGAAAATGCTATAATTAAAAAGATTTTGGATTGCACAGAACTAGATAAATTGACTATAAAAATGAAAGAAAAAGAAAATTCAGAATACTGTATTATAAAACATGGAATTTGTTGTATGAGAGGCTTGACAGAAAAAAATAAATATAACATATTAAGCATTAGAATATTAGTATTAAGATTGTAAAGACAAATGAACATAATACTGTATTATCCCAGCGACCGATTAGGTCCCACAGAGTGGGCCTTCTCCGGGTCCCGTCAACTAAACAATGTCGGTTGGCGGGCCCCAGGGGAAGAGCCTTCTCTGTGGCGGCACCGGCTCTCTGGAACCAACTCCCCCCGGAGATTAGAACTGCCCCTACTCTTCCTGCCTTCCATAAACTCCTTAAAACCCACCTTTGCCGTCAGGCATGGGGGAATTGAAACATCTCCCCCTGGGCATGTTTAATTTATACATGGTACGCTTGTGTGTGTGTCTGTTAGTATATGGGTTTTTTTAAATCTTTAAATATTTTAATTAATTGGATTATTTATGATTTGTTGCACTTGTTGTGAGCCGCCCCGAGTCTTCGGAGAGGGGCGGCATACAAATCCAAATAACAAATAAATAAATAAATAAATAAATAATTATCAATAGTTAGATATACAGTATATATATATATATATATATAAAGTAAAGATGTCATAATTAAGATCCTTAGATGTAAATTATGACAATTGAAAATTGATAAAAATAGTAAATAAGTTTAAAATAATAGTTGATATATGTACCACAGAATAATCTTAAAATTATAAATGTATATATAAATGTTTTTGTTTTGGTTCATTTTGTATAATGTATTATTTGTTTGCATTTTCTTTTATGTATTTTTTGAAGTTTATAAACAAAAATTATTTTTTTTAAAAAAGGATATAGAAATGCTTATTCAATTTGCAAAAGATGCAATATCGCTGTGAAATTTTGTTCTGTTAAACAAGAAGAAAAAATAAACATAATTGTATAAAGGTCTATAAGTAACAGAATGAAATGTAACCAAACAAAGCGAGGTTCTTGGTTAAGAAATAAAAATCAAATGCACTGTAATAGTGGTTTGTCAAAAAAAATTGTTTTGAAAGTAGCTCATTACAAATCCATGACTCAGCAGTCTGATTTAGCTACAAAAAAGACATGTGAACCTTTAGTCTGCATTAGCAGAAGTGAAACTCCCAACAAAAAAGGTTTTTAATACCATTCCCTTTGATGGTGATCAAAATGTAGCTTAATATTTTGAGTACAACATTTTAACAAAAGCAAAACAAGGAATTGAAATAGGTTTAATAAAGGGCAAGTATACCATCAGGGAAGAAAAAACTCCTATGAAAAGAAAGTTAAGGGCATGGGCCTGACTAGCCTTGAGAAACCCCCCCCCCCCCCCCCCCCTGAAAGGATGGCTCACAGAAAGACAGGTCCCATTTTCCATTTCTCCAAAGGGCAGGACTTGAACTTTGTTACAGGAAGATAGATTCTGACTAAACATCAGAAAAAAACACCTAAAGGTGTGGTCTGTGCTTTACTGAATGTGTTCAAGAACAGGTAATGTCTATCCTTCAAGAATGCCTTACTTTGGAGTCATTTACCGTACTCAGCATTTTTAACTGTCTAAACTCTCAGATAAATCCTCTACTCATTTTATTTATGTAGTTTAAAAAAATGGATTATGTGATATCCTGGAGTCCAATTTGATGAGGTACTTTGGTGAAGTACTTGTATTAAAATAATCATATTTTCTAAATACATTTAAAAATAGAATATGATTCAGAATTATATATATAAATATGTATATGTATTAGGATTTTATTACATTACAGATGTGGTTGATAAAGAGTCAAACACAATTCAAGCTGCAGATTCTTAAACATTATAAATATTGTAGGATAGGAAAAAGGGCTTTCAGCAAACCATCTGAAAGGAAGACAAGTTACTATGATTGCCACCAAATCAATCTGCTGAAAGTTTTAAGTGTAACTTCTGAACAGAGTCTAATCTCTGTTCATAGACAATGTCAATGGTGTCATGTGTCGTATTTTGGTTGTTTGGCAACCAGATTGATTTATGGCTATTTGTAATATCCTGTGAGCACATGAATGCAATTTAAATAGGGTTTGTTGTCTTTTTTTGCTGCAAACCAGTATTTTGTTTCCAGTTTCTCCGCCCCCCCCCCAAAAGGTCCAGTGTACAATGGGTTCACATTGTGACTGTGGTGTTTGCTTAATGACAGACTCAAAAAATGGCATAACAGTGGTTTGGTTAAATGGATGCCTCAACCTATGACTGTCATGACAAATGGTGTAAATTCTGAGCTCTATTGTAGTTATAAGTCAAAGACTACCTGCAAATCATATAGTAGTCCCAACTGGAGCAGCTCCAAAGATATTAGAGGCTTCTTGTAATTCTATCTGTTCAGTAGAGATCTAGAAAGGCCTACTGAGGATAATGCCCCCCCCCCCAAAAAAATGGGTCATAGACTAGGAAGCAGGCCTTCTCTATGTTAGCCCCAGAGGTGGGTTCCTGCCACTTTGCACCCATTCTATAAAACTGCTGGTGGTGTCACAGAGCCGATTCTGTCAGTGTCAGTCCGTGGATGCCGCTATCTTTTTGGGGTGATTTTTTTAAAAAAAATTCTTCTGTGCATGTGCGGAAGCCGAGTTCTCAGCACTGTGCATGTGCCGCTATCTTGTTTTTGACTTTTATGAATTTTTGTCACTGCGCATGCGCAAGCATGAAGCATGCGCCCGCGTGGCACCCCAATGCGCACAGAGTTAGAACCCACCCCTGGTTAGCCTCCATATACTTTGAAATACATTTCATCATCTTATAAAGCACTGAATTCAAGAATGTTTGGTTATACACCACCCATCTGAGTGCACACATAGGATGCTGACTGTATAGCACAGCTTGGATTCCATAGCCAAATAAGTAAACATGTCTTTTATTTTGTACTCACATATCCATATTTTGTCTTTCTTCCTAGGAGTATAAAGATACAATGGTTTTGTGACTGATGTTGATTTAGACAGAGAGGAAGACTGACCTAAAGTCACTAGTGAACTTCCATGATTGTGGATGGACTTAAACTTGCATCTGCTTTGCCCTAAAACTTTAACTGCTGTACATGTGCTAAAGCAGCTGACAGAACAGCTTTTCATTCTTTTGATCTTATACCAATCTGGATGTGGATTAGTCCCGTGCTTACCAGAAAGAAATCTGTTGGAGAAAGATTTCCGTCTTTCATTCAGTAGGATCATTTCCTGACCCAGTCTGAAAAACAAACTCCCCTAATTCAAGGGAAAGTACATTCCGGGGACTTCTGGTAATTCAATTTTCTCTTTTCCAAACTCATTAATAAATTTGTAGTGGCCCACATAATTACTGTTGATGCAAATCTTTCTTGGTTAGCAGAAACCTTGATGGATCTGTTGTACGTACAAGAATCTACCAGTGCCCACAAACTGAACCGCATCCACAAAAGCGTTAACACAGAGTTTAGTTTTGCATGTGTGTTATTTGATACTACAATTTCATAATTGCCAGGAAGTTTGTTGCAGTCAGAATCTGAATTAAGTACAAAATATCTACCTAAGGACAAAGCTGCTTTCATTAGCAGATTTGCTGCACTTTAATCCCCTTGCAGCAACTCTTCAAATACTGTATACAGTTCAGTCAAACTCAGTCGATAGAGACAAAAGCTAAACTTAAATCCTATAGATCAGTGTTTTTCAACCAGTGTGCCATGGCACACTAGTGTGCTGCGAGACATGGTCAGGTGTGCCGCGAAGCTCAGAGAGAGAAAGAAAGCAAGAGAGAGAGAAGAAAAGAGAAAGAAAGAAAGCAAGAGAGAGAGAGAAAGAAAGAAAGCAAGAGAAAGAGCGAAAGAGAACAAGAGAAAGAAAGCAAGAGAGAGAGCAAGAGAGAGAAAGAAAGAGAGGGAGGGAAGGAGAGAGAGAAAGACATAGAGGGAGGTAAGGAGGGAGAGAAAGAGAGCAAAAAAGAGAGGGAGGAAGGAAGAGAAAGAAAGAGGGATGGAGAGAGAGAAAGAAAGAGGAAGGAAGGGAGAGAGATTTTTTTTGTCCAAACTTTTTTTAGCCCCCCCTCCCCCGCTCAATGTGCCCCAGGGTTTCGTAAATGTAAAAAATGTGCCGCGGCTCAAAAAAGGTTGAAAATCACTGCTATAGATGACCAAGGACTTAAAGCTAAGTTCCCCGATGTTCTATTTTTAGCATTACAAAGCTATTGAACATGTGGTAATCCATTGGAAAATTAAGATACAGGAACTTTTCAGAAATGCATGTAGTCACTCAATGGTTTTCTCTTGTTTATTGCTTAATAACTTACTACCTATTCTGTTTTGGGCAATGAAAGAGAAAAGTATTGCAGAAAAAATTATTTTCTCTTTGTATTTTAAAAAATCTTCACCCCTATATTGCCTACAAATAAATGGCAATGAGACAATTTTAATATTTGATCTCTTAATATATTTAATTATAACAGAACTAACACTCACAAGTTGACCCCCTCACGTCATCCTGATGTATCACTTTGCATTTTACTGCTGTAAGTCAATTTGAGATCTACAGCAGGTTGGAAAGGCTAGTAATGATGCTCTCTGCAGTCTCTAGAGAGTCCACATTATACACAGCATACATTATTTATAAAGTTGGATGATGCCTCCATTAGCCCTGCAAGATTACACACCAAGAGAAACCACTTATACTTGACAAGACAGGCTACACTGCATTACCAGCACAACTTAATTCAAGTTTACCTACTCCCTAGACCGATCTTGCCTTCTGTTTACACACATTAAGCAGGAATGCAATGAGAAATTTGGTTCGAAAATAATCACTGTCAGTTTAAAAGTTCGTGCCTTTCTTTTGAGAATTAGAATTTTACCTGCCACTTCTTCTGCTGCAAAGGTGAAAAACACTGAGCTTTTTATAAAGCTAATAGCAAAGTCATTTAAAATGGATAGTAATTACTGCCTATGTTGCTGTACCGCCATCAATAATTCAATTTTCCTACATGTCTTCGTTACATGTGAATATCTCCACCAGAATTATTTTCTACAGTTTATATACATTAAGGATCAGTTTAAGGACTAGGAAATCTCTTTCCAGCAAATCTAGGAAATCTCTTTCCATACACACACACATATGGGAAGGACAAACAGGGAAGCACCTTCTCAGTTTCACCAAAGCTAAAAAAATTAAAATCTTGGCCATTTTTTCCATCTCTCTCTTATTACTACACTAGGGAATTAGAGACATTGCAGTGTGTTCTCCCACAATCAATTTTACTGAAAAGAAAAGTACAAATAAATGATGGGTGAGATAATTTATAGCTGTGGAAATACATATTCATTGAGGAGTATGAAGGCAGCATCCAGAAAAAGCATCCCTTGCGAGTGGCAAATATGCATTAACAAAGAATGAGGGGTGATGTAGGGGAAAGCAGAAAAATACAAATGTTTTCATCCATAAATATACAGTATATTCTACTTTCCTTCAGTGGAATTGTAACCTTAGAGGTTCTCAACATCAGCATACTTATCTCAAATCGGTATTGTCTTAGTCTCTGTAAACAGTGGAGTCATTTGATCAAGGATATGCACAACCCCCACCCCAAAGTAAAGAGAAGGACACTGCAGAAGAGAACTGTATTTGATTATGTGGAGGGGGTTGAAAGGGTCAGAATTAAAACAAGGACAAATCAGTACCCTTGTAACAGGGTCTGGCCTTGAACCAAAGTGATCTTATCAGGCACAGTGGCTAGGAAGTTTTTAAGCTCTTTTTTACAAACATGCCCAGAAATCTTAGTTATGTCTTGAGAAAAGAAGGACCAAGTATTCCTATTATGGAGATGAGTTAGGCATTTCCAAAAGCTTTTCAAATAGAAGCCACAATAGTTATGCTAAATGGCCTATTCAACCCACAGCAGGCTATCCTGAACCCTTTCTAGATGCAAAGCACACTTATAAAAATAAGAATTCCATAGGTTTTAAAGTGGCAAATGCCTAGAGGAATGCTGTCTTATTGTTGCTGCAACTAAACAACTGGTTCTTGGAAGTCTATGGAGATTCTCAAGTCATCCAGATCACATTGTCCTAAAGTTTTTTTTCTTCTTCCAAAAATGCATCTTTGGGATCATGCTTGAAAGTGAACCTCCGCAGTTTAAATTCTCATTTTAAATTCTTAAATAAAGACACACAATTGAAAGGGCAGCAGGTTAGACAGAAGAAAGCCTCTGCCAGTTGTTGTTAAAGAGAATCGAGCTTCTTTTATGGCTACAATTCAAGCACCAACTCTTTTTGTTACTATGCTGGAATGGATTTGTCCTAGACCCAGCTGGACTCTGGCCATTTTCACCACGGAATTCTTCCACGAGTTTATATCTACTTTTCCTTCCTAAGGCAAACAACGGTTGCTCTCCGGCATAATGAAAATAAATGTGGATTAAACCTGCTATCCATATATATTCAAGCCACAGTACAGATCTGTTGTCTTATCCTGAAAGCATATAAAGCCACTCCTCAAATTAAAGCAGCTTTTCATATTCATAACCCTGTATTAAGAAATTCTAAGTCAGCCCACACACGCAGCCTCATCCACTATTAACAAAGGGCAGAAAAGAAACTGCTATGGTCGGTTCATCATAGCTTTTCCGCTACAAATTCCCATAAACCTCACCAAATAAACCCAGTGGATGGAATGGTAAGGTTTCTATTATGAGCAAACAACCCCCCCCCCCCTGGGTCATTATTTATTTTATTTATTTTGTCTGTCCAATACACAACACACATTGAAGAGAATAGACAAGTAGTTATATATATAAAGAAAAGGATAGTAGAAGAAAATAAATAAAAATAGGGGAGAAGATATATGAAAGGAAGATATATGGACATATAGAAGATATAAAGGAAGATATATGGACATAATAACGTTAAAAAGGCGGAAGTTTGCCTTGCCACTCAAAAAGGAAAGAAACCAGGCTGGGAAGCGTCCCCCTTCACAACACACACTCTCATACAAAGCATCAGACGAGGGAAGGAAAAAATGCTGAATTGCAAAGGAGAGGGTAGAAGCTCCATTGTGTTGGGTTAGGTTAACTACTGAAGCCAAATGGGAGATCCATTTCTTCACTTTGGCTCGGAATATTAGGGGGGGGGGGGGTGTTGTTGTTGCAGGAGGCCCGAGAGGATCTCCTGACTGGGAGAACCAGAGTCTCGATTTTTTCCAATGCTTTTTTCCCGTTTTCTTCCCCCCCCCCCCTAACTTGAGAAGCGGCAGCCGAAAGGAAGTGGAAAGCAGAGGAGGGGGGGTGGCGGGTCTATTTTACCTCACAGTCTGGAGCTACCAAAAAGGTTTCCCCTACCTCCACCTCCTTCCCTTCCACCCCCAAGATGAGGAGGAGGAAGAAGAAGAAGAGAGGAAACTTTTTTACGGCGTTAAAACCGCCGCTGCGGCCGCCTGGCTCTTTCTTTTCCAGTTCTTCCTAAACCCTTCACAGCCGCCATCATGAGACAATTTTTTTTTTGCCCTCAGCCGCTCCGCACGCGCGCGATTCAAGACCGTCGCCGCTCCAAGCCTCACCCTGCCCGCCTGCCATTCTTCCCATTCGCATTGTTTTAAATACATTTATATTTTTTAAAAGCCAGCAAGGAGAAAAGAGCAGGGATGGAGGCTTTCTTTCCACACACACCGCCCCCCCCCCCCCAAAAAAAAAGGGAGGAGAAAGGACACAAATTGGGAAGGGGGGATGACTCCCCATGGAAGGCGAGCTCGGAGTGGCACAGAGAGAGAGAGAGAGAGAGTAACCCAAGCACGGCTCTTACCAGCTGTCCGCGAGGGGCGAGGCGAGGGAAATAAGGAGGCCAAAAAAAAAAGATCGGCGGCGCGGCTGCCGGACAGGCGGGCAAAGTCCCACCCGCGGCCGCTGCCGCCGCCGCTACTGCTGCCTTTTTTCGTTCTCGCTTCCACAGCCGCCGCCGCCGCAGTTGAGCAGCTCAGCGCTCGCTCCGCCGCTGCGCCTGGATTGATCTGGTCTCGCTGGCGTCAGAGAGTCGGAGCCACCCAACCTCCACTTACCCCACTGCCAATACACAACATACATACATATACAGTATATCTATATCTATATCCACACACACACGCACAAGCACACGCTCTGCCTCTCTGCCCAAGTTAGGGATCCTCTCCAAATGCCCGCCCCCGCGTCGCTACAAAAGAAGGCATGGCTGGTTCGGCTGGAGAAACCGCTTCGCGACGTTGCCCTCCCTCTTCTTTCCACGCTCCCCGGCCCGCCCCGAGGAGGGCTCCAGCGGGCGGCCTTGCAGCGGGATTGCAACTTCGGCGGAGCCATTTGCCGAGGGGGAATCAACCGCACGGGCGGATTTTTTTTATTTATTAGGGTTTCGCTTCCAGTTCTCTGGAACTCGGACGCGGCTTCGGTTGACAATCCTAGGAGCTGTTGTATATAGATATAGATATAGACACTGCTCAAAAAAATAAAGGGAACATTTAAACAACGCAATATAACTCCAAGTAAATCAAACTTCTGTGAAATCAAATTGTACACTTAGGAAGCAACGCTGATTGACAGTGAATTTCACATGCTGTTGTGTACATTCAACTTTGTACAGAACAAAGCATTCAATGAGAATATTTCATTCATTCAGATCTGGGATGTGTTCCTTGAGTGTAGATTAGGATGGATAGATAGATAGATAGATAGATAGATAGATAGATAGATAGATAGATAGATAGATAGATAGGGTAGGTAGGTAGATTAGATAGATAGATTGATTAGATAGATTGATTAGATAGATTGATTGATTAGATAGATAGATAAGGTAGGTAGATAGATAAGGTAGGTAGGTAGATAGATAGATTGACTAGATAGATAGATAGATAGATAGATAGATAGATAGATAGATAGATAGATAGATAGATTAGATAGGTAGGTAGATTAGATAGATAGATTGATTAGATAGATTGATTAGATAGGTAGGTAGATAGATAGATAGGTAGATTAGGTAGGTAGGTAGATAGATAGATTGATTGATTAGATAGATAGATAGATAGATAGATAAGGTAGGTAGATAGATAAGGTAGGTAGATAGATTGATTGATTAGATAGATTGATTAGATAGATAGATAGATAGATAGATAGATAGATAGATAGATAGATAGATAGATAGATAGATAGATAAGGTAGGTAGATAGACAGACAGACTCAGGGCGGCTCACAACACATCAATAAAAGCAATATACAATAACATATCTGATCCAATTAATATAAATAAGTACAGTAATCTTTTAAAAAATCAACTCTAAAAAGGCTAAAACATTAAAAAATCATATAAAAATATATCCCGGCAGTATGACCTCCTCCCTCAATCTGAAAAAGCCGTGGTACCGAGCTTTGAAAATCATCTGTGTTTATGTGAAGTTCAGGAGTCTTGTCTATATTGACCCACATCCTGCTTCCAGATTCCCCACCCCCAAAAGTGCTTTTGCCAGATTTCCCATAAATACAATTTGCCCAATTTGACACCTCCCAGCTCCCACCCCATCAGAAGATAACACTGAGGAATAGCAATTTCGTTGTCTTAAATCTGTGACTTGTTTTCAACTAACTTTTGGCCTCTGGATCCAAAAATAACCAGAGTTTTTGTCTATCATATCAACTTTTTAAGCTACAGGATGCACTCAAAAGTCATACAAATTATCTATATAAAGGAAAGTTAAAGTAAAAACTTAACAAATATATCATTTACAAAGAGTAATTTTTATTCATACAAAGGCTATAATAGTATTCATACAAATTGTTGGCTTTTTTTATCAAACAGTAATTATACACATTAAGGTAAAATGTTTGCTTATAGCTTTTTCTGGAGTGTTTAAACTGTGAACATTCTCTCTTGATGCTCCAACAATAGTCAGCCATCATATGTACATCCCATCTACCTCGATACCATTCTCCATGACCTTCAAATATTGGTGGAATCGCTCGCCCTGCTCATCACTGACTGCACCAAGATTTTCTGGGAAGTTAAGCAAGATGGCTTTGTAAAAAAAGGCAATTTGATGCTCATGTTGTCTAATTATATTATATATATAAGGTGTAGAGAAAAAAACTTGACGTGGTAGAAGAAAACTAACTACAGTTTTGAAACCAGCATGCCTAATTAACTCAAAAAGCTCAAAAAAGCTCAAAAATCAAACTCAACAGAAATTGTGTCACAAATTGTTCCCCAGTGATAATTTCGCACATAGGTGTACGCACAAGTATAAGTAATATTTGCCTACCGTTCTGCTAAAAAGCTTGCTTCTCAGAAGTCAAATGAGTTGTACTGGATTAGACCAAAATTTAATCATGGCATTTTACTCATGGGACACTATATGCTTCTAGGAGGACCACAAGGAGAAAAGGAGGCATAACAGGCCAAAACAAGCCCTTCATGGCATCGGACCAGAATATCTCCGGGACCCCCTTCTGCTGCACGAATCCCAGCGATCGATTAGGTCCCACAGAGTTGGCCTTCTCCGGGTCCCGTCGACTAAACAATGCCGTTTTGTGGGACTCAGGGGAAGAGCCTTCTCTGTGGCGGCCCCGACCCTCTGGAACCAGCTCCCCCAGAGATTAGAACTGCCCCCACCCTCCTCGCCTTTCGTAAACTCCTTAAAACCCAGGTTTGCCATCAGGCATGGGGGAACTGAAACATCTCCCCCGGGCCTATACAGTTATGTACGGTATGTTTGTATGTATGTTTGCTTTTAATAATGGGGTTTTTAGTGTTGGGGTTTTTAAAAAAATTATTAGATTTGTTATATATTGTTTATTATTGCTGTAAGCCGCCCTGAGTCTACGGAGAAGGGCGGCATACAAATCTAATAAATAGATAGATAGATAGATAGATAGATAGATAGATAAATAAAATTAAATAAATAAATAAAATTAAATAAATAAATAAAATTAAATAAATAAATAAATATAATCATCATTCAGAGAAATACGGTGTTCCCTCGATTTTCGCGGGGGATGCGTTCCGAGACCGCCCGCGAAAGTCAAATTTCCGCGAAGTAGAGATGCGGAAGTAAATACACAATTTTTGACTATGTACAGTATCACAAGCCATCCCTTAACACTTTAAACCCCTAAATTACCATTTCCCATTCCCTTAACAACCATTTACTCACCATTATTACTGGTACTCACCATTGAATAAGACACTTAGTGATCCTGATATTTATAAACAGAATTATTTATTAACAATAATTTTTTTTTGTTATTTCTTTGCAAAAATTATTAATTTGGCGATGACGTTTGACATCATCGGGTGGGGAAAAACCGTGGAATAGAAAAAATGCAAAGTATTGTTTAATTAATATTTTTTGAAAAACCGTGGTATAGGCTGTACTCTCTCCTAGATGCTTTTTCTTCTATATGGTTGTCTAATATTCTTGCTGGGTGGTCTTCTGGCTCTTTATTTATTTTTTATTTATTTGTCAAACATCTATAGGATAGTAGTAGTTTGTATAAACATAAGTAAAAAGTAACAATAAAAGAGGACAATAGGACAGTAGGTCAGAGACGGTAGGCACAGTGGTGTGTTATGCATGCCCTTACAGATCTCTTAGAAACAGGGAGAGATAGATAGACAATCTAAGGTTAAAGTGTTTAGGGTTTGGGGAAGAAACCTGGGTCCAAAAGTCTCCATAAAGTTTCAAACAACTTCTCTACCCCCCTTCAGCAACTATGGCTGCTTTGCAGCTTTAAGGTACAAATCTAGACAAACCTTTAATTCACGAACTAAACATCGCATCAAATTATTTGTGCAGATCTATTATTTTTCATTTACATTTTGTAATCAGAATTCATGGTAGTGCTTCCTTTTTTCTTGATAGCTAGATTTGCTCAGGATTTTATTTACATACAGAACTTTGTGAAACACCTTTTGAAAATCTAGGTAAACAACAATGATCCCTAGCCCACATCATTGTTTACTTTAAAAGCTACTGTGCATGGGTCAATTTGCTTCTCAGAAATCAGATGAGTTAGACTGGATTAGGTCAAAGTTTCATCTAATCACAACATTTTACTCATCCTATGAGACACCTACCATGTGTTTCTAGGAGTTTTTGCCTTTGCCGAAACTGATGATTGTTCTTCTAAATATTATTTTTTACAGTGGTAATTTCTTTCATCATACATTCTACCAGTTTGCACAGTACAGATATTGCACAGACTTTTCCAAGGATTTCCACAATCCTTACATAATAATGGCAGATTAAGCCATATGTCAAGTCCTACTGAAGTGTATTCAAATTGCCAAGTTATCAGGCAAATAGCAGTGATTTCTGAATCTAAATCTTGAGCTCTTTTGAAAAAAACACTAAACTCTTGCCCCCAAATAGTTTGGTGGACATCATAGGCATGGTGGCAGTGGTGAGATGGAGATGGAAGAAAGTGTCTCCATGTCTAACACCTGGCAACTTCAAATATCAACCAACAAATGCTCTACCCTCCACATCGGCAAAAATAATCCAAACCGCACATACGAACTGAATAAACAATCTCTCACTGCCAACCCACATTCAGTAAATACTAATACTAATATGGAATACTAATATCGAATGACCTAAGTGCTAAAGCCCACTGCAACAATATCGCCAAAAAAGCTTCTAGAATTGTTAATCTGATCCTACGCAGCGTCTTGTCAGGCAATCTCACACTACTCACCAGAGCCTACAAAACCTTTGCCAGACCCATCCTAGACTACTGCTCAACTGTCTGGAACCCATACCACATCTCAGACATAAACACCCTTGAAAATATCCAAAAATATTTCACCAGAAGAGCCCTTCACTCCTCCACTCAAAATAGAATACCCTATGAGACTAGACTTTCAATCCTGGGCCTAGAAAGCCTAGAACTATGGCGCCTAAAACACGATTTAAGTATTGCCCACAAGATCATATGCTGCAATGTCCTACCGGTCAATGACTACTTCAACTTCAACTGCAACAACACAAGAGCACGCAACAGATTCAAACTTAATACGAACCGCTCCAAACTTGACTGTAAAAAATATGATTTCAACAATCGAGTTATCGAAGCGTGGAACTCATTGCCGGACTCAATTGTGTCAACCCCTAACCCCCAACATTTCTCCTTTGGACTCTCCACGATTGACCTCTCCAGGTTCCTAAGAGGCCAGTAAGGGGCGTACATAAGTGCACTAGGTGCCTTCCCTCCCCTGTCCTATTGCTCTCCTATATCTCCTATACCTTTCTTCTATTCCTATATCTCTTCTTCTATTCTTTCATTGATATGTTCTATTACTATATCTTCTTTTCTATTATTTCTTAGATATATTTTACTATGAGCATCTCCTCTATAACCTTCATCATGTATTTTACTATGTGTATATAGATATATACCCACTAAAACCCTCATTGTGTATTGGACAAAATAAATAAATAAATAAAATAAATAAAAAATTTAAAAGGATCATTGAAATGTAACAGATAAAAGGTGCTTTTTCAAGAGGCAACTGGAATGGCATATGATGGATAAAAATACTTGGGTTTGTCTCTGTGTTAAAAAAGGAGATAGATTGTCTTCTGTAATGAGGCCCAACCTACCCTGGAATGATTTTCTGAGTTAGCAATATTGGCATCGTTCCCACCACTGTTTCTGTAGTGATGATTCATACTGTTGTTTGAGCTTTTACTTTGATCATTATTTCCATATTTAAATAGTCATTGTGGCTCATACTGTAAAACTATTTTTTATTTAAAATGGGAAGCAATATAGACTTGTGTAAGTCAATAAGAACCATTACAATCATACCGGTATTTATAATTTCATTGAACTTGACACTGGGGATAGTAATAACAGATCAAAAACTTCATCAGACCATCATTTTCAAAGAATGCAGTGTTAACTGCAGATTTATCCAGTATCTCATTTTTTTTTTATTTGGTAAATCAGAACAAAAGTCAGATGCCCTCATTTAGGTCTTAACACTAAAACTATCACTGAAGAGCTTTTCATATTTTGCTAAATCTCTACTGGTTGAAGGAATTAAGCCAGAGATATTGGAACACCCCATGTCCAGTCAACGAAGCAGTGGAAGTGATGTGCCGGTGCCTGGAGGCTGTTGGGGTCTGGATGGGTGTCAACAGACTCAAACTCAACCCGGATAAGACGGAGCGGCTGTGGGTTCTGCCTCCCAGGGACAATTCCATCTGTCCGTCCATAACCCTGGGGGGGGGAATTATTGACCCCCTCAGAGAGGGTCCGCAACTTGGGCGTCCTCCTGGATCCACAGCTCACATTAGAGAAACATCTTTCAGCTGTGGCGAGGGGGGCGTTTGCCCAGGTTCGCCTGGTGCACCAGTTGCGGCCCTATCTGGACCGGGACTCACTGCTCACAGTCACTCATGCCCTCATCACCTCGAGGTTCGACCACTGTAATGCTCTCTACATGAGGCTATCTTTGAAAAGTGTTCGGAAACTTCAGATCATGCAGAATGCAGCTGCGAGAGCAATCATGGGCTTCCCAAGGTATGCCCATGTTACACCAATAGTCCGCAGTCTGCATTGGTTGTTGATCAATTTCCGGTCACAATTCAAAGTGTTGGTTATGACCTATAAAGCCCTTCATGGCATCGGACCAGAATATCTCCGGGACCGCCTTCTGCGGCACGAATCCCAGCGAATGATTAGGTTCCACAGAGTTGGCCTTCTCTGGGTCCCGTCAACTAAACAATGTCATTTGGCGGGACTCAGGAGAAGAGCCTTCTCTGTGGCGGCCCCGACCCTCTGGAACCAGCTCTCCCCGGAGATCAGAACTGCCCCCACCCTCCTTGCCTTTTGTAAAGCTCTTAAGACCCATCTTTGCCGTCAGGCATGGGGGAACTGAGACATCTCCCCCGGGCCTATATAGTTTATACATGGTATGTTTGTGTGTATGCTTGCTTTTAATAATGGGGTTTTTAGTGTTTTTTAAATTATTAGATTTGTTACATTGTCTTGGTTATTGTTGTGAGCCGCCCCGAGTCTACGGAGAGGGGCGGCATACAAATCTAATAAATAAATAAATAAACAGTAATATGCAACCTTGTGTTCCGCCTGGCTCTATGGTAAGAGTCTCCCGAAAATTCAAAGATACAAATTTCAGACACACACGCTTGAAATTTAAAAACAATGTTCTTTATCCCAAAAATTCAAAAGAAACAAAGCACCCTTTTTGTATTGCACTTGTCTCAAAACAACCTGGTAGTCTGTACAATCCCCTTAATCAGTCTTTAAGTACTTAGCTAGCAGCTGTGAAGAAACACAGCCCTTCTTCTTCCATGAAGTGAAACACACACACTTTGCTCTACTTTGGTTTCAAAGTCGTGGAAAATAAACAAAGTCCGGAAACAGCAAGGCACAGTCCTGAAGAACAACGATCAGATAATCTTCCACAACGGCCAAACCCACACGCTGCTATTTATATCAGCAGCTCTAATTACTGGAGCCCCACCCAAACGCAGGTGGCCTCTCTTATCTCCTATAATATTTCTGCAATTGGTCTCTTCTATGCATAATTCTGCACATGGGTCTAATACTTCCTCATCCAAATCAATCGAAGATAACGGAGATTGGCTTCCTGGGCTGTGTGCCAAGCCCCCCTCTTCCAAGTCACTCCCACCTTCTTCTTCGCCCGAGGAAACTGCACTACCTCCCTCTGTCGGCAATAAAACAGGCCTATCACATGCTGATGTTTCCCCTGCATCCACCTCCACATACCTTAGGGCAGGAGCTGGGCCAGAGCCAACCACAACACTATGATACCAGAATTCTCAAGGCTTTGCATCAGTGTTCCCTCTAATTTTTGGGGTGGGTGGGTGGGCAGAAAAGTATAGTGTCTGAGCGGCAGTCCCTTTGGGACTGGGCAGCACAGAAATAATAAATAAATAAATAAATAAATAAATAAACAAACAAACAAACAAACAAACAAACAAACAAACAAACAAACAAACAAACAAACAAATAAAAAACCCACCCTGTTTTGCCTCAGAGAATTTCAACATAAAATATTGTACTGTGTGTCTATAACAGTGAGCTCATAATAGGGCAACTCTATCAGTATCAAAATGCCACTTAAATAGTTGAGCTAGTTTCAAACTAGATTTTGATTTTCTTTCTCTCTTCCTTACTCCCATTCTTTTTCTTTCTCTTTTCCTTCCTCTCTTTTTTCTATCTGTTTCTCTGTCTTCTTCTCTTCCTCTCTCTCTCCTTCCCTCTCACTCTTTCCCTCTCGGCTTCTGGGCAGGTTTGGAAAACTCTGAGTTGATGATGATTTTTAAGTGAGCGATTGCTCACTGCTCAGCTTAGAGGGAACTATGCTTTGCATCATACCTAACCAGCCCTGAGCATGGATGAAAAGTGCCAGGGAATTCCTATGAAATAATGACAGCAAATTTAAGCTATGGTTCGCTGAATCCAAATTCTAGAAAATATACATTTAACATTTGGGAGCTCAAAGGCTGGCTAACATTCCCTCAGCTAATCAATGGGGATTGCAAAAATCAGCTCTTAATGAGGGCCCCACCCATTCGCCTTGTATGGTATTTCTGCAGTGAGGAAAAATTATTCTGTTCACTCAGTTTAAAAATGATGGCGAAATGATAATAAGGTATCATGCTGTGAGCAGAACAGAGTTGAGAAACAAGGAAGTATGTTCAGAGTTAATCAGTTCATCTGTGGAAAAGTGACACAACACCTAAAAAGACCTCTGAAAATATAGCACCAAAGCACCAGGCCAGGAGTTGTGCAGTAGATGGTCCTTTGCGTGCAAGTAGCATGTAACCAAAAGTGCACAGGATCATCATCTCATATAATCCATGAACATGGTATGTTTCTATAGAATTAGACCAGTGTTTCCCAACCTTGGCAACGTGAAGATACCTGGACTTCAACTCCCAGAATTCCCCAGCCAGCATTTGCTGGCTGTGGAATTCTGGGAGTTGAAGTCCAAATATCTTCAAGTTGCCAAAGTTGGGAAACACTGAATTAGACGGAGAGAACAAAAAACAAAAAAAATCCCCTGGGTATATGCAGGGTTGGACAGCAGGCAGGATGGGGTGGAATGCAGTTCCATCAGCAGAAATGAAGCTGTGTTCCCAGCTCCAGCTGACTATCTCCCCTTCCCATCCTCTTCCTCTTCCTCCTCGGAAAGCGGCAGGGAGATCAACACCGTCAGGAGTTGCAGGGGGCCCATTTCCTCCCCCCTCTTTTCTCAACAGCTGATCGGCGCTTATTCGCCTAGCTACCCAGCCTGAAGCAAGGGGCGACTGTTCTGGTTTCTGGTAGAAGTTTAGTAATTACAAATAATTCTCATTAAATGCATCATTTCATGAATAAAGCAATTCCGTTTATTTCTCTGCTCTCTTGTACTTCAACACATTCCAGACATCAATCGGTCCGCTATCTCTCTTCTAGCCGCATTCCTCACATTCCTTTTCCTGCTTCACTTAGACAAGATTTATTTCCTAACTACATAGCTATAAAAAACAGCAACACTGACTAAATACAATACAAAATACTTTGGCTTACTTTAGCGTGGCAACCCCCCCCCCCATATTTCTTTTCAGCAATGTTGAAACTCCACCCTTCTTCTCCACTAGCCCCCTGATGTGCCAATTACCTCACTACAATATTTAACCCATTCCTCTCCTTAATATCTTCTTCCAGACCTTTGCTCTCTACGTTTCAGAATACTTCTGAATTTAGGATTAACCCAGCGAGCATCTGATTCTCCCTCGCTAGATCCTGAACTCATAGCCCCATCCTGTGGCTGGCCTCCCACCTGTTCCACTACATGTAACCCCGGGCCCCTCACTACTTCATAAACACTATCTGAATCTGACTCCTCAATATCGTCATCATCCTCCAACTGATCAAGAGTATGTACAACAGCGACCCTGGAAGGAGAACGCAGGAAACGCAAAGCAAATTATCACCCCAGCGAGCGACACTGGTGAGGTTGTAAGTCGAGGATTTAACAGTTCACTTGAACGATGATGGTAGTTCAAGCCACTCCCACCTGGTCACATTGCTGGCAAGCCACTCCTACCCAGTGACACACTCACAAAATAAGCCACACCCATAGTGTGGCAGTAAAAATTTTGTCTGCCCATTATTGGGCATATGAAAATATTTTAATATATAACATTTTACTGTAGGAGTTGACCCTGTTGAGCCTGAGGGAGGGGTCAAGCATGTCATCAGTTTGGATTCTCTTTGGTCTCACAAGAGACCTAAAACTAGCTCTCCTTGAATTCTGTTGACTCTTATCCACAGGCGGATTGCCATTACCACTGCTACTGGTGTGCTGCGCGGGCAACTTCAGTTGTCTTGCATGTATGTGTGTACATCCCTAGTGTGGTTTTGCTACTGTGCAAGCGCAGGAAGCAAAAACACGCTGAAATCTCGCAAGGGGAAACATGTGTATTTGAGATTTCGGTGAATTTTGCTTCCGCACATGCGCATTGCTTCCGGGCATACAATTTCTTTTTAAAAGATGGCGGCACCCATAGGACTGCCATTGGAGCGATCATGTGCAAATTGTGCAATCTGATGGCCGCTACCAGGGCGCAGTCCATTACCGCACCAGTGGTAACCCACTATTGCCCTTACCAAATTCCAATTTATTTATTTACATTTAATTTAATTTATCTATTTTATTTTAATTTGACTTATATGCCGCCCAATCCTGAAAGACTCAGGGCGGCTTACAACAATATAAAATTACCCTATAGAATTACAAATAACAATAATAAATTTGCCTAGACTGTTTAGTAGATAGATTCTTGCAGAAATCTAGCATGGAATAAACTTGTACTCATTTGAACAACCTAACATTTATTTTTCTAAATAAAATAATCCTTGTGTAGAAAACCAGATGCCAAAACTGTTTTTTGTTTGACTTGCATACTCATTTTGTCTTTATCCACTGATGAGATTCAGATAAAAATGTATTATTTATATCTTGTAGTTGTTACCTTGATTAAATCTTTTACAATGTGATGCACAAACCTATTCAATCATTTGCCCAAAGTGATGCAGTCGTTTTCATGACTAAATGAGATTTTGATATAAAGTTTCCTATTACAATTCAATGATAGAAAATTATAATTCTTTGCTTTCATCTAGCAGTGGTCCACAATTTTGCAGCCCATATCTGGTAGACCTAAATTTGATATGATGTATAAACCAAAGCAAAGTCGTGTTTTCTTTGTAGCTCATATCTTAATTTTGAAATCAGGAGTCTGGCAGCACTTTTTCTTGCTAATAAAAGTTGTTAAAAGATATAGGCTTGGAGGAATTTGGTTTATTTCATCTGATTCAGAGTGGCAAGACTGATATAGGATTTAAACTGAAATAAAGTGAGAATCCAAATGACATTGCTCAGAATTCTGCAGAGAGCCTATAAAAATAAATTGTGTCTTTGTAAGTTTTGTATATAAAGTTATTTACATAACTGGATTAACATGATCTTCTATTCACTCGAAAGACACCCATATTATGTTCTGCCGGCGTGTCCCAACTGCCCGTAATTACAGGGTAATTAGTCCAAAAAGACACACACCACACGATAGAAGGAAAACCAAAAGTCTTTATCAACAGAAAAGCAGAAAAAACTCCCTTTTTAAATGTCAAAGGGATTTTTTGGTACACACAAGGCACAGGTTAAATGCAATCCAATTTCTCACCCAGTAGCTGGGAAATTGAGTCTAATTCCAAAGTCCAGAAAGTCCACACACAGTCTTGAACAGGGAAACAGCAAAACCACGATCTTGACGAAACCATGAATCAGATAAACTTCCACAAGGCTAAACCAGCACGCTGCTCTTTTTATCTGTAGCACTAATTACAGCAGCCCCACCCAACCACAGGTGGCCTCACTTATCTCCTGTAATAATCCTTCAGTTCTTCTCTCCTATGCATCTCTCTACGCATGCGTGGGTCTGTCATAAGTTCTTGTTCAGAATCTAGGGATGATACGGATGAATGATCTCCTCCTGGGCTGTCTGCCAAACTCCCCTCTTCCCTGTCACTCACGCTTCCTTGGTCAGAGGAGACTTCGTCGGCAGATTCTATTGGGAGCAAAACAGGCCTGTGGCATGTGGATGTTTCCCCCACATCCACATCCACATTCCTTGGGGCAGGTGCTGGGCCAGAGCCAACCACAACATATTATAAACCTAGTTTGACTCATTAATTACACTGTCTCATTTCTTATGAGCTCTGTCCTACTTACATCTAATTAAAAACTGCAAAGTCATATATTAAAATGCATTTCAACATATGGCAAACACCAAGTTTTTCTCTTTATAGTTATTGGGCATTTTCTGCTTTCCCTCTTTGGTGACAACTTTAAAGTCCAGTTTGTGTTATGTGTTTTCTCACATAACACAATCTAATACAATCCCTTCTAATTATATCTCATTAACAAACTAGGGTAGCTATAGATATATCTAGCAACAAAAAAAATTACTCCAACATGTTACTACTTAGGCAGAAATTACTGCTAAAGAATATGCTAGTAATATCCTGTCCAACTTCACCAGACACTTTTCTGTACAATCTGACATTAAGGACAACTGAAACAGATGGTATACAAAAGGAAGAACAGAAAACAAAGTAAACATAGAATTTTGTGATCAGACCCTCTTCCAAGTTACTCCCACCTTCTTCTTCGTCTGAGGAAACTGCACTACCTGACTCTGTCGGCAATAAAACAGGCCTATGATATGTTGAAGTTTCCCTTGCATCCACCTCCACATTCCCTGGGGCAGGGAATTTGAATACAGTATTTGAATTCAGTATGTGAAATTTATTCAGAAATGGCACATTTCATTTCTGAAACTAAAAAAGAAATTAAAATTTGAAACTAAAAAAAATATTAAAATTTGTAGAACAATGTAATTATTGGGTTTTCAAATTGCACTTACCCTCAAGTTATTTGTTGCGGCCCTATCTGGACCGGGACTCACTGCTCACAGTCACTCATGCCCTCATCACCTCGAGGCTCGACTACTGTAATGCTCTCTACATGGGGCTACCTTTAAAAAGTGTTCGGAAACTTCAGATCGTACAGAATGCAGCTGCGAGAGCAATCATGGGCTTCCCAAGGTATGCCCAAGTTACACCAACACTCCGCAGTCTGCATTGGTTGCCAATCAATTTCTGGTCACAATTCAAAGTGTTGGTTAGGACCTATAAAGCCCTTCATGGCATCGGACCAGAATATCTCCGGGACCGCCTTCTGCCGCACGAATCCCAGCGACCGGTTAGGTCCCACAGAGTTGGCCTTCTCCGGGTCCTGTCGACTAAACAATGTCGTTTGGCGGGACCCAGGAGAAGAGCCTTCTCTGTGGTGGCCCCCGACCCTCTGGAACCAGCTCCCCCCGGAGATTAGAACTGCCCCCACCCTCCTTGCCATTCGTAAAGTTCTTAAGACCCATCTCTGCCGTCAGGCATGGGGGAACTGAGACATCTCCCCCGGACCTATACAGTTTATACATGGTATGTTTGTGTGTATGTTTGCTTTTAATAATGGGGTTTTTAGTGTTTTTTAAATTATTAGATTTGTTCTTATATTGACTTTGTTATTGTTGTGAGCTGCCCCGAGTCTACGGAGAGGGGCGGCATACAAATCTAATAAATAATAAAATAATAATAATAATAATAATAATAATAATAATAATAATAATTAACATTAGACAACTATACCGTCAGTGGCTCCTCATTTGAAAGACATTTCCTTACCTAAACAGAGAAACAATATGCCCAGAAAAAGCAGTGGGAATGGGACCATCTTCTGACTTCCTGCTGGCCTCCTCCTTAATGAATTTCAAACAAAATCATATGTTTGTTGAGTGTTTTTTGTTAGCAAATAGAGGATTTTCTTTTCTTTTCGCATAAATAAGGTAGGAAATATGAATCGATGGGAAAGAAAACACAAGTTAGTGTGTGTTCTGTCGGGCTCTCTGGTAGAATCCTCCCAAAAATTCAAAGGTACAAATTTCAGACACACACACGTTTGAAAATTCAAAACAATGTTCTTTATAATGAAAATTCACTTAAACCAAGCCCTCTTTTTGTATAGCAAAGAGCACTCGTCTCCAAACAAACTGGTAATTTATACAAGTCCCTTATCAGTCCTGTGATACTTAGCTTGCAGCTGTGAGGCATTTCAAAGTCCTTCTTTCACAAAGTGAAACACACTTTGCTCTGGTTTAGTTTCAAAGCGGGGAAAAAGCAGCACGCAAAAGGTCAATGTCAGTAAAGCAGTCACGAAACACAAGGATCAGATAATCCTCCACAATGGCCAAACCCACAGGCTGCTATTTATAGCAGCCTCACTAATTACGAGTTTGCGGAGAGGGGCGGCATATAAATCCAATAAATCTAATCTAATCTAATCTACCACAGCCCCACCCAACCACAGGTGGCCTCATTTTCTTTGATAATAATCTCTCAGTTGTTGCTGCCTATGTGGCTGTATCATTAACTCTTGTTAGGAATCCAAGGAGGAGCTAGATAATTGATCTCCTTCTGAGCTGTCTGCCACACTCTCCTCCTCCCTGTCACTCATGTCTTCTTGGGCAGAGGAGCCTTCATCATCAGATTCCACAGTGGGAAAACCAGGCCTGCAGCATGTGGATGTGTCCCCCACATCCACAGTCCTTGGGGCAGGAGCTGGGCCAGAGCTAACCACAACAGGGTGTGTGCTAAATGCACAGCCCTGTGCAAGAGGAGCATTCTGCAAAAATATTAAGTCCAAGGTCAAACATTATAATATCTTCATCTCTGCTGTAAGGTGTGTGTGCAAAATTTCAGTCTATATACCATACAGAAAAATGTTAACAGGTTTTTATTTCACAGGAAACTAAGAGACTGCTTTATATTCCTCTGTCTCTACCGTCTATTGTATAACATTGCATATTCTATACAAATCTTTTGACTTGTCACTTATAAGAGTGGTTTCTCCCCCATCGCAAGATATAAATGTATCCAGCAACAGGCATATGGGAATCAGACCTCTGCCAATATAAACAGCTCGCCCACCCACGTTGACTCATTTTACTCTAACTAGGTGCCTACTCTTTGAGAGGGCTCCTTGGCTTTGTATCAAACTTGGAGGCAGTCAAACTTTAAGTAGAAGTTACAATGTGGGTTGTCTAGCTATCTATCCTGGGGCAGTGAGGTTTTGGCAGGTACTTGAAGACAGATGGTCTTGAGAGAAATCTTGTTTCCCCGTTGTTCTCCTGGAGAAAACTGCGTTCCTGATTTCATGCATCCTAACATGCTCACCTTTACACAACTTGTTAAAAATCTAGATATAGTGTGAACAAAGTAGGTAGGGAATGTGGATTCAGTTTCAAACAGCAAACCTCTTCTCACTATGGGCAAAATTCTTTGTCAGTTCAGTGATGAAGCATCTCATTATTTATTTATCTATTATTTATCTATTTATCTATTTATCTATTTATCTATTTATCTATTTATCTATTTATCTATTTATCTATTTATCTATTTATCTATTTATCTATTTATCTATTTATCTATTTATTTATCTATTTATCTATTTATCTATTTATCTAATCTATTTATCTATCTATCTATTTATCTATCTATTTATCTATCTATTTATCTATCTATTTATCTATCTATTTATCTATTTATCTATTTATCTATTTATCTATTTATCTATTTATCTATTTATCTATTTATTTATTTATTTATTTATTCATTCATTCATTCATTTATTTAATATCAAACGACCTAAGTGCTAAAGCCCACTGCAACAATATCGCCAAAAAGGCTTCCAGAATTGTTAACCTGATCCTACGTAGCTTCTGCTCCGGCAATCGCACACTACTGACTAGAGCCTACAAAACGTATGCCAGACCCATTCTCGAATACAGCTCATCTGTATGGAACCCATACCACATCTCGGACATCAACACTCTCGAAAACGTCCAAAGATATTTCACCAGAAGAGCCCTTCATTCCTCCACTCGAAACAGAATAACCCTACGAAAATAGACTAACTATCCTGGGTCTTGAAAGCTTAGAACTGCGGCGCCTAAAACACGATTTAAGTATTGCCCACAAGATCATATGCTGCAACGTCCTTCTGGTCAACGACTACTTCAGCTTCAACCGCAACAACACAAGAGCACGCAACAGATTCAAACTTAATATTAACCGCTCTAAACTTGACTGTAAAAAACATGACTTTAACAATCGAGTTGTCGAAGCGTGGAACTCATTACCAGACTCAATAGTGTCAATTCCCAACCCCCAACATTTCTCCCTTAGACTATCCACGATTGACCTCTCCAGGTTCCAAAGAGGCCAGTAAGGGACGTACATAAGTGCACTGGTGTGCCTTACGTCCCCTGTCCAATTGTCTTTCCTTATCTCATATATCATATATATTCTCTCCCTCTCATATACTTCTCTTCTTTTTTACTTACTATCTTTATATATATTACTTAATGTCTATTCTCTTCCATATGTATTGTATATTGGACAAAGAATAAATAAATAAAATAAATAAATAAATTTTGTCCAATACCCAATGAGGGTTTTAGTGGGTATACACATAGTAAAATACATAATGAAGGTTATAGAGGATATACTAATAGTAAAATATATCTAAGAAAGAAGAGAAGAGAAGATATAGGAATAAAATATATCAATGAAAAAATAGAAGAAGAGATATAGGAATAGAAGAAAGGTATAGGAGATATAGGAGAGCAATAGGACAGGGGACGGAAGGCACTCTAGTGCACTTGTACTCGGCCCTTACTGACCTCTTAGGAATCTGGATATCAAAGGAAATCAAAGACTTGAAAGTTTGAGCACATGTAGGCCCAGTATACACTGACTTTGTGCGTGAATGTTATTTGTAGCATTTCTAACATCTGTTGAATAAATAGGTTACTCATACCTGTAGTAAGCTACCTGGAGACAGAAAGTCACATCATAGAATTATACAGAACACGAATAGTCTCTAAATCCTCATTAAATTCAATCACAACACCTATTGATCAGAATAATCTACAGGAGGAATACAAGTCAAGTTTGTTGCTTGTATTTATATACAAGAAGTCTGTAGTTGAGTAGCAGAGCAAGTCTAGTTGGTAGCTAGATGGGAAATACTGAAAGGTAGGCATGAATAGTGCAGGAAATGAGGGTGACCGTGATTCACTTTCTGAACTCATTATGCTGGATTGACTTTAGGCATTATTTCAGTCCTGAAATTAATAGGCCTATCCAACATGCAGAATTTAGGCCAGTGTGTTACAGCTGTACAGTGATACCTTGTCTTACAAACTTAATTGGTTCCGGGACAAGGTTCTTAAGGTGAAAAGTTTGTAAGATGAAACAATGTTTCCCATAGAAATCAATGGAAAAGCGATTAATGCGTGCAAGCCCAAAATTCACCCCTTTTGCCAACCGAAGCGCCCATTTTTGCGCTGCTGGGATTGCCCTGAGGCTCCCCTCCATGGGAAACCCCACCTCCAGACCTCTGTGTTTTTGCAATGCTGCGATTTCACTGAGGCTCCCCTCGCTGGGAAACCCCACCTCTAGACTTCCGTTGCCAGCGAAGCACCCGTTTTTGCGCTGCTGGGATTCCCCTGCTGGGATTCCCCTGCAGCATCACAAAAACATGGAAGTCCAGAAGTGGGGTTTCCCATGGAGGGGAGCCTCAGGGAAATCCCAGCAGCGCAAAAATGGGTGCTTCGCTGGCAACGGAAGTCCAGAGGCGGAGCATCCCAGTGGCGGCGGTGGGTTTGTAAGGTGAAAATAGTTTGTAAGAAGAGGCAAAAAAATCTTAAACCCCGGGTTTGTATCTCGAAAAGTTTGTATGATGAGGCGTTTGTAAGACGAGGAATCACTGTATTTGATTGTGTAAATCGTATGAATCAATGAATATGAATGAATTCCTGCATGACAAATAAGAGCCCAATTTTTTTTTCAACTCATAAAAAGTGTTGGGCGAACCCATCGAAGTTCGGATTTGGCGGGTTCGGCCGAACTTGGCGGCGGAGTTTGGGTAAGTTTGCTAAACCCCAACCCCAACACCTCTGGCCCTGCCCTCCCTTCTTCCGCCAAAGCAGCCCGCGACTGCCTGTCTCCGTTTATTTCTTACGGAAAAGGTAAGTTTGGCGCCACCCATGAAGGGCTTTAAAAGGACGGAGGAAATCCAGACCATTGGACCACAAAGAGGGAGGGAAGGCGTGGATTTCCCACAGACGGGGGTGGGGGGTGGGTTTCCAGCTAGTGGCTTTCAAAGGGGTGTGGGTGTGAGTGAGAGAGTGTTGTGTAAATATGTGTGTGAAAGTGTGTGTGTGTGTGTGAGAGAGAGAGAGAGAAAGAAAGTTGTGTGAGAGAGAGGGTGCATGTGTGGTTGTGTGTAGGTGTGGGGTGTGTTTGTGGGAGAGAGACCACGCAGGGAAGGAAGGCTGGCAGACAACGGGTGTTGTCCTCCCCCCTCTTTTTTCACCTGCTGCGTGCCTTCCTCCATCGCTCCTTGCTGGAGAACGGGGGAGGAGAAAGGCAGGCAGGACCCGAAGCCAGAGCCACGCCTGAAAGTTCTGCACGGACCTGAACTATGCAAGTTCGGTTCGCCCAACACTACTCATAAACACCAACTGACTTTGAAATGAAAAGAGAAGTATTGAGAAGAAGTAGGAATTTGTACAATAAGGGCCTCCCAGTGGTCTTGAATAAGTCATGATTTTACGTTAACATAATTAGTATAATTTTTACATAATACAACACCACTGTGAAGGAACTCTGGAAATCTTATGTATCAATCTGAAAAAAAAGTATAGGAATTTGTAACAATTCATTTTGAGAATGCATACATTTGACTGCCTAAAATGAACCTTAACCAGTACTCTCCAGAATATTGGACCAACTCCTATAAATCCCACTTACTGGGACATTATGGAAACTGACATCTAACTGATTGGAGGATCTTAAATTGAAGAAGGTTTCTATATACAGAAACTATGATTTTCTTTAAAAATGACTACTTCCATCCATAGAGCTGTCATCTGAAATCAATTCTCCAAGCACCCTTATCCTTTGCTTCAGAGAGCCAAATAATTAAATAGTACTTGTAAATGATTGTGTTAAATGTTTGCCATATTTGCTATTCAATTTCATTAGTAAATTATTACTTTATTTATTTATTTTTATTTATTTATTCATTTGTCCAATACACAATACATATGGTAGAGAATAGACATGAAGTAATATATATAAAGATAATACCGGTATGTAAAAATAGAGGAGAAGATATATGAAAGGAAGAAAATATATATGATATACGAGATAAAGGAAAGACAATTGGACAGGGGACGAAAGGCACACTAGTGCACTTATGTACGCCCCTTACTGACCTCTTAGGAACCTGGAGAGGTCAATCGTGGAGAGTCTAAGGGAGAAATGTTGGGGGTTAGGGGTTGACACTATTGAGTCAGGTAATGAGTTCCACGCTTCGACAACTCGATTGTTAAAGTCATATTTTTTACAGTCAAGTTTGGAGCGGTTAATATTAAATTTGAATCTGTTGTGTGCTCTTGTGTTGTTGTGGTTGAAGCTGAAGTAGTCATTGACCGGTAGGACGTTGCAGCATATGATCTTGTGGGCAATACTTAAATCGTGTTTTAGGCGCCGTAGTTCTAAGCTTTCTAGACCCAGGATTGTTAGTCTATTTTCGTAGGGTATTCTGTTTCAAGGGGAGGAGTGAAGGGCTCTTCTGGTGAAATATCTTTGGACGTTTTCAAGGGCGTTGATGTCCGAGATGTGGTATGGGTTCCAGACAGATGAGCTGTATTCAAGGATGGGTCTGCCAAAAGTTTTGTAGGCTCTTGTGAGTAGTGTGAGATTGCCAGAGCAGAAGCTATGTAGGATCAGGTTAACAACTCTAGAAGCCTTTTTGGGGATATTGTTGCAGTGTAAATAAATAGTAAATAAATATCAGCATGGGTTACTTCGATTTTACTGAGTTGTATGGTTTTTTAATGATATGGGCTTTAGATGTTTTTTAAATGTTGGATTTGCTGTTGTGAGCCGCTCCGAGTCTTCGGAGATGGGTGGCATACAAATCTAAATTATTATTATTATTATTATTATTATTATTATTATTATTAATAATTTAGTTTTAGGTTGTTTCCCAAGTTACACAAAAGTTCTTAACTGCTTCATTAGCATACTACTAAATGCTACATCTTGCAAATAGTGGGATTTTAAAGCATCATTGCAGAGTTTACATCCTTTAGAGCAGGGAATTTAGATGCTAGGTATTTATCATAATAATCTGGGTTCTCTCATTTTGAAATTCATAGAGAGAGAAATGCACCATATACTGGAAGCTGAGCGACGAGATAAAGCAGGCAGGTTATTATTTGAATTTTTACTTTCTAATTTTTGACCTTCCTGTTGTGCTTTTCTTAGAAGAGCAAATTTAGTCATGAGCATCCAAGTTCTTATTTTTTTTCTGTTAGCAGAAGTAGTACTGAGTTGAGTGTTACAATCAAATCAAAGATAGGTCAATTGGTTTCCTAGCAGCCGTGCTACCATTTATAACAGAAATTTATCTTTTACTAACATAGCTCTTATGTCTTAATGATAGCAAAGGGCTCTTATCAAAAGAAAAACCACTGACATTTTCTCTTTGTTAAACTCCTAAGGCCAATTGCTATTCGTCCTCTCAGTTTTGCCTGTGTATTGTTATTGTATTAGGCCTGTATCAGCAAACTCAATACGGATGAATGCAACCATTCATAAGTGGAAATGCAAGAGCTGCCATGGAAAATCTTCTATAGGATCTTCTGTCCTAACCGCACATACGAACTGAATAAACAATCTCTCACTGCCAACCCACATTCTGTAAAGGACCTTGGAATACTAATATTGAATGACCTAAGTGCTAAAGCCCACTGCAACAATATCGCCAAAAAAGCCTCTAGAGTTCTCAACCTGATCCTACGCAGCTTCTGCTCAGGCAACCTCACCCTACTCACAAGAGCCTACAAAACTTTTGCCAGACCCATCCTAGACTACTGCTCATCTGTCTGAAACCCATACCACATCTCAGACGTCAACACCCTTGAAAATGTCCAAAGATATTTCACCAGAAGAGCCCTTCACTCCTCCACTCGAAACAGAATATCCTACGAAAACAGACTAACAAATCTGGGCCTAGAAAGCCTAGAACTACGACGCCTAAAACACGATCTGAGCATTGCCCACAAGATCATATGCTGCAATGTCTTACCAGTCAATGACTACTTCAGCTTCAACCGCAACAACAGAAGAGCACACAACAGATTCAAACTTAATACGAACCGCGCCAAACTTGACTGTAAAAAATATGATTTCAACAATCGAGTTATCGAAGCTTGGAACACACTACCGGACTCAATTGTGTCAACCCCTAACCCCCAACACTTCTCCCTTAGACTCTCCACGATTGACCTCTCCAGGTTCCTAAGAGGCCAGTAAGGGGTGTACATAAGTGCACTGGTGTGCCTTTCGTCCCCTGTCCAATTATCTTTCCTTTTTTTCACCTATCTTATATATTCTCTTCCTTTCATATATCCTCTCCTCTAAGTTCACTTTCACCCTCTTTTATATTATCACATGTCTATTCTCTTCCTATGTATTTATGTATTGGACAAATGAATAAATAAATGAATGAATGAATGAATGAATGAATGAATGAATGAATAAATAAATAAATAAATAAATAAGGAGTTGTTATGATTTTTGCAATCCCAAAAGACAGAATTTGGGGGGGGGGGATAATCTAGCATTTGTTCACCTTACATTTTTGTTTTCAGGTAAAGGAGTCTTCTCCAACATAGTATCTCTGAGTTTCTGAATTGCAATTTCCAAATTTCTAGCCAAGGAAATGTAAGATTGGGAAAAGCCTGTGCAAATAGACTATGAACCAAATGTCTACTAACACATATGCAAGAGTTTAAAATTATTTATTTATTTACTTTATTATTTTATTTATTATTAGAGTTGAAAGGGACCTTACAGGTCATCAAGTTCAACCCCCTGCCTGAGCAGGAAATCCTACAGCACCCCAGCCAAATGACAGTTCAATCTCCTCTTGAAAATGTCCAAAGTTGGGGAGTTCACAACCTCCGCTGGCAGGCTGTTCCACTGGTTGATCGTTCTCACTGTCAGGAAATTCTTTCTTATCTCTAGGTTGAATCTTTCCTTGGTCAGTTTCCAACTGTTGTTCCTCGTCCGGCCGTCTGGTGCCCTGGAAAACAGTGTGTCCCCCTCCTCTCCATGGCAATCCCTCAAGTACCTGTATGCAGCTATCATGTCCCCCCTAGCCCTTCTTTTTACTAGACTATCCATGCCCAGTTCCAGCAACCTTTTCTCGTATGACCTGGTCTTATCATTTTAGTTGCTCTTTTCTGCACCCTCTCTAGAGTCTCTATATCTTTTTTGAAGTGTGGTGACCAGAACTGGATGCAGTACTCCAGGTGCGGTCTGACCAGGGCCATAGAGAGTGGTATTATTACCACTCTGGTCTTGGAGTGTATCCCCCTGTTCATGCAGCTTAGGATTGTGTTGGCTTTTTAAGCTGCTGCTGCACATTGCTGGTACATGTTTAGCTGGTTATCCACTAAGACTCCAAGATCCCTTTCACAGTCACTCATGGTGAGTGTGGTTTCGCCTAATTTGTATGCATGTTTTGGGTTTTTTTTGCCTAGGTGCAGGATTTTACTACATTCTACATTGAATTAAATTTCTAATAGAACTGTATCTATCCTACAAAATCTTGAACAAATCAATGATAGCTCCTTCAGTTTAAACAACTTGATTATTTATTTATTGATTTATAGATTGATTGATTGATTGATTGATTGATTGATTGATTGTTTGTTTTTAAAATTATGACAGAGAAACAAAGTGAAAAATAAAACCCCCAAATAAAAATACATACATTGTTAAAGAAATGGGAAAATGCGCGTGGAGAGAGGGGGGGGCGAGGGATCTGTCCTTTATTATTCCATTCATTTCCCAACATCTCTATAGCATACTGATATATTGATAACTATCTAGAGAATCTAATAGTAGGTTTTTAATTTCAAATTATTTAACAACTTGATCTATGATTCTAGTGGCTGAGGAGCTGAAAGTGTTGCTTGTCTAAACCAGGGGTCCTCAAACTTGGCAACTTTAAGACTTGTGGACTTCAACTCCCAGAATTCTCCAGCCAGCTATGCTATGTCTCTTAACATAGAACATTTAAAAAACACATCTTCATTAACTGTCAATCGATCCAAGGTCACTATTCTGACTTCCATCCAACTTTTAACATAGGAAAAAAGAGTCAATCTTTTTAGACATTCCATTCTATAATTTTCTAACTGATGTAATTGTTTCCAGAGATATTAAGTTTTGGTCCATCTAAATCTTAATACTATCCATCCAACCAAATGTGCCATATGTGTATATTCCAAAACCAGAAAATTAACATCAATTTCTGGCTTAATAGTTGACAAGGGATGAACATGATAACATAGCTCCAAATTTGGAAAACCTAATCCTCCCTAACTGAATTTTTAATATTCTCAGGATCAAAGAACTCCATATTTTTTTCCTAAATAAAGAATTTATTTTTTGAAAATATTTTCCAGTTAAATAAATGTATATGTTTGGTTTAATGACTCTCATCTATTGATATCTAAAGAAACATCTCTCTATATATTTTTAATTTGTATTACCTGCTAGTGACCAAGTTATATGGTCATTCAAACCCCCAAATGGGTCCCGACCCACAGATTGAGAACCATTGGTCTAAGTGTTATTGCTACCATGTTTTCCCTGAAATCAGACCCTGTCTTATATTTTTTTTGAACCCTGAAATAAGTGCTTGGCTATGCACTCAAAAGCCCAATTGGGCTTATTATCAGGGGATGTCTTATTTTGGAGGAAACAGGGTATTTTTATAGTATGAGCTTTTATGGAAATTCTTGTACTGTACTTGCCACATGAAATTTTGCAGGTATGGTATGGAATTGTTGTTGAACAGAAAATCAATCTGTAGCTTTTTTATTATTCATTATTTATTTATTATTTAGATTTGTATGCCGCCCCTCTCCGCAGACTCGACTGGCAGACTTTTTAACTTCATAGAACAAGTTCATGGTTCTTTGGCCTGTGATCTAGATAGAAATGCTTTTTCCTGATCTCCCTGCAATCCTAGGAGAAATTAAAATCTGCAGTTGGCCCCTTTCTAATAGCAACCAGCTGCTTGAAACTGAAGCACTAGGAACAAACCAAGTGAATTAAGAGAAATTGATCCTGCTGTTTTGTAACTACTCTGAAATTGAAGGTAAAGATTGTATATAAAAGAAGGTGACTCAGACTCCTGAAAAATTACTGACTTTTTCTCTCTTATAGGTATTTATTTATTTTTATTTATTTATTTATTTATTTAGTCCAATACACAATACATATAGAAGAGAATAGACATGAAGTAATATATATAAAGAAAATGTATATAAAAATAGAGGAGAAGATATATGAAAGGAAGGAAATATATATGATATATGAGATAAAGGAAAGACAATTGGACAGGGGACGAAAGGCACACTAGTGCACTTATGCACGGCCCTTACTGACCTCTTAGGAACCATAGTTCTCTATTTTAATGAGAAAATAAATAAGTGATTACTGAGGTGTAACCTTAATATAGATTTTTGGAAGGCGGGAACTATAACTGAAAGGAATCCCACCTTCATTTTTTTTATTTGCGCACTATGATGCTCATGCTTTCAAATCAAGATTTTGGCATGAGAAACAGAGAATCACATAAAACATTAAGAATGTGGTTCTATTATAATCATGTTAAACATGCTGCTCTTTTCCCTTCAAACATTCACCACACATATATTTCATCAGAAGAGCCCTTCACTCCTCCACTCGAAACAGAATAACCTACAAAAATAGACTAACAATCCTGGGTCCAGAAAGCTTAGAACTACGCCGCCTAAAACACGATTTAAGTATTGCCCACAAGATCATATGCTGCAACTTCCTGCCTGTCAATGACTACTTCAGCTTCAACCGCAACAACACAAGAGCACGCAACAGATTCAAACTTAATATTAACCACTCCAAACTTGACTGTAAAATATATGACTTTAGCAATCGAGTTGTCGAAGTGTGGAACTCATTACCGGACTCAGTAGTGTCAACTCCTAACCCCCAACATTTCTCCCTTAGACTATCCACGATTGACCTCTCCAGGATCCTAAGAGGTCAGTAAGGGACATACATAAGTGCACTAGTGTGCCATTCGTCCCCTGTCCAATTGTCTCTCCTTTATCTCATATATCTTTTCTTCCCTTCATATATCTTCTCCTCTATTTTTATATCTTTTCTTCTATCCTTTTCTTTATATATATATTACTACATGTCTATTCTCTTCAATATGTATTGTGTATTGGACAAAATAAATAAATAAATGTAAAAAGAACTAGAACAATAAAATAGAACCAAGAAGAATGGGGCAGAAGAGAAGCATGAGATTTCTCTAAAACTAAAAGAGCAGGCCATAGAAGAGACAAATAATAAAATCAATAATTGAAATCTTCCGGTGCTGGAAATATCACCCTCTTCTTATTAATACTGTTGTAATATGTTTATAATGAATTCTTAATCTTTATTGTTATTACAGCTCAGTATTGTTAATACATCATTTGTATTTGGTTTATCTATTAGGAAATTATCCTGCACAAACCCTGCTGCTATGAATAGAAGCCATGCAAAAGTAGTAACATGCAAATGTTTAAATTAAGCTTCCTGTTGGAGTGTGTCTCTTTTATTGTATTTTTTAACCAAAGGGAGGAAGCATCAGTTTATGCTGACTGTAGTCATTTAAGCCTCTGCAGCTGTGAAGTTCCTAGGGAGTTCTCCAACTCCCTGTGTTTTTCCACATCTGCATGCAAAATCAGAGATAAAAGGATAAATTGGAGTGCCTTGAGGCATTTGGTAGGTTTGAGATACTCCTCCAAATACTGGAAGATCTATTAAACAAATGCAAATATGTGCCATTATCACAGCCTTATCCAGCAAAGACTTTTGTGTTCTTCTCCATGTGTACATGATGGAGAATTTGCTGAGATATTCTATTATGGAAAAGCAGGGTTACAATAATGCAGTGTTTCCCAACCTTGGCAACTTGAAGGTATCTGGACTTCAACTCCCAGAATTCCCCAGTCATCATTCGCTGGCTGGGGAATTCTGGGACCAACGCTCTTCATTCTCTACATCAATGACCTTTGCGATTACATCACAAGCAACTGTGTCCTCTTTGCCGATGATGTAAAACTCTTCAATGCCACCGATAACACAACTACTCTCCAAAAGGACCTTGACGCTGTTTCTGAGTGGTCTAACACATGGCAACTCCAAATCTCAACTAGCAAATGCTCTGTCCTACACATTGGGAAGAAGAATCTGAACTCCAAATACGAACTGAATAATCAAATTATCACAGATAATCCCCACTCGGTTAAAGACCTCGGTATACTAATAACAAAAGATTTAAGTGCCAAAGCCCACTGCAACAATATAGCCAAGAAGGCTTCAAGAGTTGTAAACCTAATCCTACATAGCTTCTGCTCTGGCAATCTCACACTATTTACCAGAGCTTACAAAACTTTTGCCAGACCCATCCTCGAATACAGCTCATCTGTTTGGAACCCATATCACATCTCAGACATTAACACCCTTGAAAATGTCCAAAGATACTTCACCAGAAGAGCCCTTCACTCCTCCACTCGAAATAGAATACCCTATGAGACTAGACTTTCAATCCTGGGTCTAGAAAGCTTAGAACTACGATGCCTTAAACATGATCTAAGTATTGCCCACAAGATCATATGCTGCAACATCCTGCCTGTCAACAACTACTTCAGCTTCAACCGCAATAACACAAGAGCACGCAACAGGTTCAAACTTAATATCAACCGCTCCAAAATTGACTGTAAAAAATATGACTTTAGCAATCGAGTTGTCGAAGCGTGGAACTCATTCCCAGACTCCGTGGTGTCAACCCCCAACCCCCAACATTTTTCCCTTAGACTTTCCACGGTTGACCTCTCCAGATTCCTTAGAGGTCAGTAAGGGGCGAGCATAAGTGCACTAGTGTGCCTTCCATCCCCTGTCCAATTGTCTCTCCTATATTTTATATATATTTTCTCCCATCCATATATCCTTCCTCTACTCTTCATTGATGTATTCTATTCTCATATCTCTTCTTCTATCCCTTCCCTGATATTTACTACTACACGTTTTTATTCTCCTTAACTTTCAATTTGTATTGGACAAAATAAATAAATAAAAGCTTTTTCAGCTCTGACTGGATCATGGTGAATGGAAGGGTTTATATTACTTGCAGACAGCTGGTCATTTGCATTCAGTCCAGTTGCCTCTTGAAACAGCACTTTTCGGACATTTGGAATACTGTATTTGTTTATATATCATGTCAAAGTCAAGGGCTAGTAGAATGGATTCCAAGATGCTATTCAAATTTCATATTTTGTGAGAACGTTTACGGTTTATCTTTGTTTTTTTAAGTAAGTTTAGCAACAACTAAAGGTAATCAATAATAATAACATAAAATAATGTAAAACATAAAAGGGTTTACTTCTGATTAATATTGATAAGATTACATTTCTAGATTACAAATATCAGGCCATTCCCCATTCATTCATATTTTGTACCATGAACTAAATATTCCTATATTGTAATGTAGTTCTATTGGAGGACTAGACTAATGTGCTAGACTACAACCTTTATAAATTCTATTATTCTTAAAATAATACAAAATAATTAATATGTTTGTGAGTGACATAGGGGAAGGTTTGGTAGGGAAGGTTTGCCTATTTGCCGATGACTCTAAAGTGTGCAATAGGGTTGATATTCCTGGAGGCGTCTGTAATATGGTAAATGATTTAGCTTTACTAGATAAATGGTCAAAGCAATGGAAACTGCAGTTTAATGTTTCCAAATGTAAAATAATGCACTTGGGGAAAAAGGAATCCTCAGTCAGAGTATTGTATTGGCAGTTCTGTGTTAGCAAAAAATTCAGAAGAGAAGGATTTAGGGGTAGTGATTTTTAACAGTCTCAAAATGGGTGAGCAGTGTGGTTGGGCGGTAGGAAAAGCAAGTAGGATGCTTAGCTGCATAGCTAGAGGTATAACAAGCAGGAAGAGGGAGATTGTGATCCCGCTATATAGAGCGCTGGTGAGACTACATTTGGCATACTGTGTTCAGTTCTGGAGACCTCACCTACATAAAGATATTGACAAAATTGAACAGGTCCAAAGATGGGCTACAAGAATGGTGGAAGGTCTTAAGCATAAAACGTATCAGGAAAGACTTAATGAACTCAATCTGTATAGTCTGTAGGACAGAAGGAAAAGGGGGAACATGATCGAAACATTTAAATATGTCAAAGAGTTCAATAAGGTTCAGGAGGGAAGTGTTTTTAATAGGAAAGTGAACATAAGAACAAGGGAGACACAATCTGAAGTTAGTTGGGGGAAAGATCAAAAGCAACATGAGAAAATATTATTTTACTGAAAGAGTAGTAGATCCTTGGAACAAACTTCCAGCAAACGTGGTTGGTAAATCCACAGTAACTGAATTTAAACATGCCTGGGATAAACATATATCCATCCTAAGATAAAATACAAAAAATAGTATAAGGGCAGACTCGATGGATCATGAGGTTATTTTCTGCCGTCAGTCTTCTATGTTTCTAATCTTTCAATATTATAAATTTTCTCCAAATCATTGATCTTGATTGTATTATTTCTCTAGCAGTCCAGTCCAGCCTTTTCCACATTTAGTCTGAACTACCAGTAAATGTGTTTTTGGTGAAATATTCAGTGTTAAGTAATTGCCAATAATGCAGTAGTGAGGATTATTCTGTTCTGTGAAGCAGGAATGAATATCCTTGTTTGGGATATCACAAAATGACATGTGGGTGTGACTGGTAGCAAAATGGTGCTCCTTAATTTATGACCATAATTGGGATCAGAACTCCAATCATAAATTATTGTGGTCATAAGTTGAGGCACCGCAAGATCAGACTCAACTTTTTTTTTTACTATTTTTATGGCAGTCCTTAAGTGAATCCCAATGTCATAAGTCTCAGTCCACCATCGCAAATGGGCTTTTTTTTGCCATTAAGCAACCAATTGTAAGTTGAGGACTACCTGTATTCACACCAGCAGTGACAAAATCTCAATTTGCTGTCTGGAAATTCTGAGCATTATAATCCAAAACATCTGGAGGGCATCAGCTTGGGAAAGACTGGATTAAACTAACAAGGAAGTGTAATTCCCCTGAATTAGGTGATTTAATTAGGGTGAAGCTTTAATTCAGAGGACAACTTGGAGGAAAATAAAGAGGTTAGCTGGGGAACCAAATACACTTCTTTTAAAGGATTTTTTTTTAAAAAAATATTAATTTTAGGCTACCTTCCCCCTCCCAAACAAAAAATTCACGCAACCAAATTAAAACCTTTTGGGTTGGGTTTACACTTAAAACTAGGATACTGGCTAAGTCACAACTGGCTAGTTAAACTTCAAATAAAGTTTACAAACAACAGTGCCTGGATTAATAAAACATTGTAAACTGAAAACAAAGAAGTCACTCTATGGATTAGTATGATATGTGTATCTGCAGAGTGAAAGGAAGGCACATTTGAGGAACTTGGGAAGTGGGACAATAAAGAAGACAACAAGCTATAGAACGGGATTTTAATCTTGGTTTACATGAAAGCTGAAGACATTGATCTGTTCTTGATTCAAATGCTGTAAGTCTTTTATGTCCATTCCTAATAGACATGTACTATAGTTTACAGATAAGATTTACCTTGGCTGATATAATATTCCTTTTTCCATCTATAGCTCTTCTAGGTCACATTTTAAAATCCAGTTTAAGTAGCTGCTTTCTTCAATTTTTAGCTTTCAGTGTTAATATTCTATTTTTAAAAAAATCTGTTCCATAAATCTGTTCTTTAGACAGAATTTCCAAAATCAATACATGATCACTCCATTTGTTCTGGCACATTGACGCTAAATTATATTGAATGGGAACCTGGCTGGAATATTTGGAACTCTTAATATCCTATATTGTCAAGGCAAGATCAGTTCAGGTTCTGGACTGTTTGGAATTAAATTACAAAGCATTTAGAAGCCAGAATATACAGCAAGCCTTCCATGATTTTTTGTACAAGTATCAAGAATTGTGTTAATTGCTGACTTTATTGCTTCTTGTTAATTGCTTATTTTCCCTGTGCAAGGGGCCTTCATAAGTGTTTCTCATTCTAATATCAAATGCATATTTTATAATACAATCATTAAATATGAAAATACTAATATTAATATTAATAATAATAATAATAATAATAATAATAATAATTTATTAGATTTGTATGCCGCCCCTCTCCGCAGACTCAGGGCAGCTCACAACAATAATAATAACAATGTGACAATGTAATAAATCTAATATTTAAAAGAAAGCATCTAAAAACCTATCATTTAAAAACCATACAATACAAACATACCATACATAAAACTATATAAGCCTGGGGGAGATGTCTCAATTCCCTCATGCCTGGCAATATAGGTGGGTCTTAAGCAATTTACAAAAGACAAGGAGGGTGGGGGCAGTTCTAATCTCTGGGGGGAGTTGATTCCAGAGGGCCGGGGCCGCCACAGAGAAGGCTCTTCCCTTGGGGTCTGCCAGATGACATTGTTTAGTCAACAGGACTAAACATTTTATTGTTTATTTTATTATTTATATTTATATCCCACCTATTCCAATAGGACTCAGGGTGGCTAAGAATAATCACAAATACTAAAAGCAATAAGAAGTTCAACAGTAATAAAACAACAATACTCTAAAATACTTAAACTACTAAAAAGCCATACATACACACAATCATTCCTAATTCCAGGCCTGCCGGAAAAGCCAGGTCTTAACGGCTTTTCGTTGATTTGCTTATTTATAATCAATGATGTAATCATGCTTGATTGCGAATATTCTATCAGAATCCCGTTTGAAGTGTGAGCCAGGCTATTATAGTCTATCTAGCAAGGCATTGTGTTGTTGTTGGTTTTTATCTTGATGCTGATAATCTCTACAGGGTTTTTTTTTGGGGGGGGGGTTAAATTTTTAACTAGTAACAGCCACCCAGAGTTTTACATTTCAGGTGGGCACCAAATATATATAAAAATAAATATACTGCTCAAAAAAAATAAAGGGAACACTCAAAGAACACATCCTAGATCTGAATGAATGAAATATTCTCGTTGAATACTTTATTCTGTACAAAGTTGAATGTGCACAACAGCGTGTGAAATTGATTGTCGATCAGTGTTGCTTCCTAAGTGGACAGTTTGATTTCACAGAAGTTTGATTTACATTAGAAAGGACTTTTCAGTGTGCTAATATTATTTGTTAAAAGTTTGAATAAAAGTATTATAATATATTTTAATTATTAGCACTGGTAATTTCAGCATGCATCCTTTAACGTGGATGTTTTATTTATGGCTACTTTATTACGGATGCTTTATTGTTTTTATTTTAACTTATACTACAGATATTTATGATTCACTGTGAATGTTTTAATTATTATGCTATAAGCTGCCAGGAGTCGGCTCAGATTTGGCAGGATAAAATCCAATAGATAAACAAACAAGCATCTTCCCCAGAATTATTCTTACTGATGAAATATATGTCTGGTAGAAGCATGATGACACAGTGTGTGTCATGGTATCATCAGGGCAATTATACAAATTATGTAATTTGTAACCACTGTGTCATAAGCAAGTTATATACAGTCTACAGTATATTCTGCATCTTTTCAGCAATGATTTCCTGCAAGGTGTGTTGTCACACATATCCCTAAATTAGTGGGGCACTAATTTATGCATCAAGAATTTTCCCCATGCAGAATAGATATAACAGGTCCCAAAGCTATTTCCTTCTTTCTGTTTGTGTTTTAATGTTTAGATATAGTGATGTGATCTATGACTTATTCCTATGCTGTGATTAAGAAGGAAAGGTTGCCTACAGAACGTCTTTCTATTAGCTCTATTGCTGTTAGTACTCCCCAGGGGTGAGTTCTAACTTACCATGCCACCGGTTCACTTCCTCCCACACTGCAGCATGTAGATCAGGGGTCCCCAAACTTTTTACACAAGGGGCCAGTTCACTGTCCCTCAGACTGTTGGAGGGCCGGACTATAAAAAAAACCCCTATGAACAAATCCCTATGCACACTGCACATCTTATTTAAAGTAAAAAACAAAATGGGAACAAATACAATATTTAAAATAAAGAAATAATTAAATAATTAAGTAATAAAGTAATTTAAACTTAAATCAACAAACTCCCTCCATTTCTCCTTCCTTCCCTCCCTCCATCCTTCCTCTCCATTTCTCTCTTCCCTCTTTATTTTCTTCCTTCTCTCTCATTTGTTTCATTTTCTTCTCCCTCGTTTTCTCTCCATCATTTTCTCATTTTTCTCTTTTTTCTCTCTCTCTTTCTTTCCATCTATCCCCATCTTTCTCTCTTCCTCTCTATCTCTCCCTCTTTTTCTTTCTCTGTCCCCCTCTCTCTTTCTCTCACTCATTCTCTTTCTCTCTCCCTCTTTGTATCTCTCACTCTTTCTCTCTCCCCCACCCCTCTCTCTCCCTCCTATCATCCCTGCCCCTTGCCTCTGTACTGCCTCCTCGCTCAGCAGCAGACCACGGTGAATTGACAGGAGATTCAGGAGCTTATTATATCTATTGATAAAATCTCATGGGCTGCCGCGGGCCTGATAAATTGCCTCAGCGGGCCGCATCCGGCCCCCGGGCCGTAGTTTGGGGACCACTGATGTAGATGCTACACCTAGAGCCTGGGTCAATTCAACCTCTTTTTACCTGCACAATGGGAAAGATTATACTGCAGAAGAATCGCATCATAACTGTGAGTTATTGTGAGAATGCCTGTAATAAAATGATCTGTGATACCTCATTGTGCTGACTGGGAAAAGGTGAGCTTATACCAGAACAGATACATTATATATGGGAGGTTGTGTAGAGGGTGGTCACACAAGGAGAGTCATTTGAATATACAGGCTGCGCAACCTGCAAAACAAATTTTGGGATAACTAACAGTTATCAACAAAGTCATCAGGGCTGAAGATCAACTCAAGGATTTTTTTATTTTTATTTTTTACTTTTACAAAGGCTATTATTGGAAGAGCCATATTGAATACCATCCATTAGAGCAGTGCTTCTCAATTATTTTCCATTACGCCCCTCTCAGGAAGAAATAAACATTTCACCACCACCCAACTCTCTGCCGGGACAATTGTTTGAAATATTTGGCACATTTTTGCTGAAAAAAACTCAAGTGGTTTATCAGCGTGATTGGGGTGCAATTTGTTTAGGTGATGCCTTAATTTATTTGGCCTCATGCTGTCCACTGCCAACATTTTTAGATACAGTAAACCTACTGGTCTTTCCTTGTCTTTCACTATAGTCACAGTGAAATTAAGCGCTACATATGCTTCGTCATATTTTCTCATCTTAGCTTTCAGGAGACTTACATTTGTCTCATTATCTCCGTCTCTCTCCTTCTTTCTTTTCACCCCTGTTAAATATTTTTCCATAGTATCTCTTAAGGGTTTGTTATCTGCACTTCATATATCCTGCTCTGTGCTGTGTGCTATTGTTCGGTGCAAAAACCCCCGCTACTTCCTGCAGCAAAAAAAGCACGTTCCCCGGGGTCATATCCCCCCACCAGCATTGCTCCGCCCCCCCCCAGCAGGGCCTGCCCCACTATTTCAGAAGCACTGCATTAGAGCAGGAATGTCAAACTCATATTAACTCGGTGGCATCACATGACATATCGGGATTTTTTTCCCTTTTGTAAACTCCTCAGCAAAATAGCAAAAAGCAGAATATCAATCCAAGTAAAACGTTATCTAGCTGTATCATTTCTACTGGGTACTGTAGAGAGCCGAGATGGCGCAGCAGGTAGAGTGCAGTACTGCAGGCCAGTAAAGCTGACTGTAGACTTGCAGATCAGCAGTTCAAATCTCATCACCGGCTCAAGTTTGACTCAACCTTCCCTCCTTCCGACGTGGGTAAAATGAGGGTCTGGATTGTGGGGGCAATATGCCGGCTCTGTTAAAAAGTGCTATTGCTAACATGTTGTAAGCTGCCCTGAGTCTAAGGAGAAGGGCGGCATAAAAAATAGAATGAATGAATAAATAAATACTGAGGAAAAAGCAAACATGAAAGATTTTTTTTAAAAAGCTTTTGATTCTTCCTTTGCTTTCTGCCACTATTAAGTCAGACACTTGGTCAGCATAGAACACAACTTTATTGGAATCCACATGAGTTCGGTTTACACAGCCCTAGGCACGACAACATGACAGGATATATATATGCCCTCTCTCCCGACAACCAACCAATTAACTTGAAGTAAACCTCCCGTCAAAACAACCTAACTTCCCTAGTAACACACACATCCAATAGAACAACAATCTCCAGTATCCGGGCAGGACGTAACAGCCACCAAGTAAATAACGGAATACACGCTTTAGAATTGTAGAGATGAAACAAATGAAAAATAATACATTCCAATCCTTTCATGAAAGCAAGAGGCAAATATATATTGTTCTGTCGGGTTCTGTGGTAGAATCCTCCCAAAAATTCACAGGTACAAATTTCAGACACACACACATTTGAAAATTCAAAACAATGTTCTTTATAATGAAAATTCACTTAAACCAAGCCCTCTTTTGGTATAGCAAAGAGCACTCGTCTCCAAACAAACTGGTAATTTGTACAAGTCCCTTATCAGTTCTGTGATACTTAGCTTGCAGCTGTGAGGCAATTCACAGTCCTTCTTTCACAAAGTGAAACACACTTTGCTCTGGTTTAGTTTCAAAGCGGGGAAAAATCAGCACACAAAAAGTCAAAGTCAGTAAAGCAGGCACGAAACACAACAAACGATCAGATAATCCTCCACAATGGCCAAACCCACAGGCTGCTATTTATAGCAGCCTCACTAATGACCACAGCCCCACCCAACCACAGGTGGCCTCATTTTCTTTGATAATAATCTCTCAGTTGTTGTTGCCTATGCATCGCTCTCCATATGTGTGGCTGTATCATTAACTCTTGTTCCGAATCCAAGGAGGAGCTAGATAATTGATCTCCTTCTGAGCTGTCTGCCACACTCTCCTCCTCCCTGTCACTCATGTCTTCTTGGTCAGAGGAGCCTTCATCATCAGATTCCACCGGGGGCAAAACAGGCCTGCAGCATGTGGATGTCTCCCCCACATCCACAGTCCTTGGGGCAGGAGCTGGGCCAGAGCTAACCACAACATATATGGATAGGGGTCTTGATCAGGATCCAAAACAGCACTTATGATTAAGGAACTCAAAGAAAGGTATGACTTCCTCAGTATATTATACTCTAACTGCAGCCATTTGTCAGAGACAATGGCTGACTTCATAACAATGCTAAGCCAGGATTTTTAAAAAAAGCATAGCTTTTGGACCAGGTTAGTAGGAACCACCTGGGAATCAGAGAACTATCCGTAGATTAGTAATCTGAAAAACATCCCAAAGGCGGCAAAGGAAATTACTTCCATAATACTGCCAAGAAAACTGCACAGATGCAATCATGATTTGAGGCGACTTTTTACCTTGGGGAACAGGCAAAAGTTGCCAAATTCACACATAATGATAAGCTATAATGGATGGATACAGAAACAACATAATGAATAATCTAGCACAATGGATAAACCAGACAAAACAGAATTTGTTGCAGGGTTACAAACGGAGGCTTGGGACTAAATTGGCTAACTGTATGAATGGTTATTGGTCCACACCCACCTATTAAGTCAAGAGTTCTAAATCTCTAAGCAATTTCCTGAACAAGAGGGCCATAATTATTCAGATTAATTGCTCTGGTGTTCAAATGGGTACATATGTGTAAATTTGATTTGCTACACAACAGGGATGTACAACTTTATATGGGCCAATAGCCAACTTTATATGAGCATTGAAAGACATTGAATGGCATTTGTCTAGAGTCTTTACACAATGAATCCAAAACAGAATAATTTGAATCCGGTCATTTGTAGCTTAAGTGAGAATTCTATATTGATTGAGGATATACCGGTATGTGTTTATTTTCTTGGTTAGTAGTGGTATTCAAAAGCATCAACACTCTCAACTTGCTTCTTCAAAGTCCAACTTTCACTAACCATTAGGTTCACTGATATTTAAGGTAAAAATTAATCATATGCGGCTGCGAACCAGATGGTGACTATCCTCTATATTTTTATATTGCTATATGTGGTTAATTGTGATTGATTTAAAGTATGTGGAAGTGTAGTTTCCTGAATAGTTTTTATCCCAGAGCTATACTCGCACTTAACAACGAACTAAAGGGTCACCATCAGTGAACTGTTGGACAATATTACTTGGTCTGTCATGTAGATGGTTGAGTGGTTCAGGGTGGGGAATTTGAAGTGGGTGGGACATTTCATTCTATTTTTTATTTTATTTTTTATTCTATTTTTAAATTTATCTATTCTGATTTTATGTATGGTGGGACTGGTCTTTGGGTGTCACACGACTTTCGTTGCCAATGACAATTCGTTGTTTTGACAATGACAATAAATTATTATTATTATTATTATTATTATTATTATTATTATTATTATTTTTATATAAACTGAAATAATAAAGAATTACAGGGGAACCCATCAATCCCCTGACTCAACATGAAGAAGACATCTCACTTTTTAAGCTCATGTTAAGAAACAAAACAAAATATGTCCAATTTTTGGTTTAGTACATAGAATATACTGTACAGTGTTCCCTCGATTTTTGCGGGTCCGAACTTCGCGAAAAGTCAAAAATATTAATTAAAAAAAATACTTTGCTGATTTTCCCCCTATACCATGGTTTTTCCCGCCCGATGACGTCATATGTCATCGCCAAACTTTTATCCGCCTTTAATAAATATTTTATTTAATAAACTTTAATAAAGAAACTTTAATAAAGAAACATGGTGAGTGATAATCTAAATGGTTGCTAAGGGAATGGGAAATTGTAATTTAAGGGTTTAAAGTGTTAAGGGAAGGCTTGTGATACTGTTCATAGCCACAAATAGTGTATTTACTTCCGCATCTCTACTTCGCGGAAATTCGACTTTCGCGGGTGGTCTTGGAAGGCATCCCCCGCGAAAGTCGAGGGAACACTGTATACCAAAATTTTTAAAAACCTGCTTATTTCTTCCCTGGGTAGCTACTTAATGTGGCACAGCTTTACAAAATGTGACACAACTTTAAGGAAGCTAAACTGTGATCTGAGCTATTCAGTGACTAATAATGAGGAGAGGCATAATAGCTTTTTCCCACACAAGAATCACATCATTAAGACTGAATTCATCCTTGTGGCCTATGTTCCTGGAATGTGCGAAGAATTAATTAGCACATAAAAACAGGTAAGAGAAACAATTCTGGCAGCTTTCAAAGAAAGAGGTGCCAGGCATGATAAGAAGAAAAGCTTGAAAGAAAAGGAACAAAGTGCTGTACAGAGAAACTTTTAATTCGCTTGGATAGCTGCCAGTCAGTTGCCCCCTTAAGCAAACCACAAATTTGTTAAGTCTCAGGAATTATTTTTTAAGTGGATTCAAGTAAGACTCGTTGGAAAGTGGATGAAGCAGGGAGGAACAGTTCCAGTTTGTGCATTGAGTGAGAACATCAGCTGAAAAGCTGACATTGTTAGAAAGAGGTTTGGGGTGGGGGATAAATAAGCTGATCAGGGGGCTATTTTAACAACAGCATTGTGTATTGTGGGACAATCCAAATTTTATTTATGAAATGTATTTGCCACTCATTCCAACAACTCTTGGGCGGTTTACAACATAAAACATATATTGCAACGATCAGAACTAGTTTTACTAATATTTTATTTTTCGAACAGTTTTGAATATTGCATGCAGACCTACTGGAAGCAGGGAACAAGGAACTTAGAATGGGTCAGAAGCTCTTTGGTAGCTTAGCAACTGGAACAAAGTGTTTCTACTTGGGAAACTACATGTTAAATGACTACACGTTTGGGAAGGGGACAAACCAAACTAAAAAGTAGGATAAAACGAAAGGAAGAAAAGAAAGAAAGAAAAAAGTGGTCGAGTTAAAAAAAACACATTGCATTTCCATATCAATAGTTCTACCTTTAAAACTTTTTATTTACTTTATTTTATTTATTTGTTTTGTCAAGTATGTATTGGTAGTATACAAAGATATAACAATGTTTATAAACGGGGTGGACAAAAAATGGAAACACTTGACTTTTTGGCATCATAATGTTTGAACATGTTCAAATCAATCAAAACTTGACATATTTTAATGTTTTTTTTTAAAAAAAATCTGTTATTTGATATGTTTTTTAAAACTATCTTTTGTTTTTTTACAGAAATTTAAGGAAATTGGTTATAACTTTCTAGAAATGGCAGACGTCTCAGACTTTCAAAGAGGCCAAATTGTTGGTGCTCGATTGGCATGCGCTAGTGTAACAGAAAGTGCCCGAATGTTTGGCGTTTCAAGAGGTCATGTCTCAAAAGTAATGACTGCTTTTGAAAGAGAAGAGAAAACATCCTCAGCCAAGCACAGATCTGGTCAAAAGTCGAAGTAGTCTGAGAAAGACCGTCGGACTCTAAAGTGAATTGTTAGAGCCGATCGCCAGACCACAGCTCGTAAAATCACTGCAGAGCTCAATAGACACGTACAGAACCCAGTTCCACAAAAACTGTTCGAAGGGAGCTTCACAAATCTGGATTCCATGGAAGAGCTGCAAGGTGTTTCCATTTTTGTGTCCACCCCCTGTACATAATAATAATAATAATAATAATAATAATAATAATAATAATAATAATAATTTATTAGATTTGTATGCCGCCCCTTTCCGAAGACTCGGGGCGGCTCACAACAAATGATACTAATAAGAGAAAAACGTTAGGACAGGGGATGGAAGGCATACTGGTGCATTTATGCACGTCCATTACTGACCTCTTAGGAATCGGGAGAGGTCAAGAGTAGATAGTCTAAGGGTAAAGTTTTGGGGTTTAGGTGATGATACTAAAGAGTCCGGTAGTGAGTTCCATGCACTAAGTATTTGGTTACTAAAGTTGTATTTCCTGCAGTCGAGTTTAGAGAGATTTACTTTACGTTTGTATCTGTTGTGTGCTCATGTGTTGTTGTGGTTGAAGCTGAAGTAGTCGTTGACAGGAAGGATGTTGTAGCAGATGATTTTATGGGCTATGCTTAGGTCGCATTTAAGGCAACATAGTTCTCAGCTTTCTAAACCTAGGATATACTACTTACATTTATATAAGTTTTAATATTTATATATTTAATAATATAAATAATATTGAAATAAATATTTATATAAGTTTTAATATAATATTTTTATATAGTATCAACTACTAATACTTGAGTAATAATCTTGGAGGCATTTGTTTTTCAGTTACATGTCATTTATTAATATTGCTTCTTCATTGCTTATTTGACCCCTATGACAATCATTAAGTGTTGTACCACATGATTCTTGACAAATGTATATTTTATTTTATGTACGCTGAGAGCATATGCACCAAGACAAATTCCTTGTGTGTCCAATCACACTTGGCCAATAAAAATTCAATTCTATTCTATTCTATATCAGTTTTATTTGGGATTAGGTTTAAATATGAAAATGTTTATGTAGGGTGACTTGTAGAATGCAGAAGGAGTAGGCATACATACTAATGATAGTCCCAGACTTGTATTCCCAAAAGATTGAGAGATAAAAAATGTACCCTACAGTGTGACTTTCTTACAAGATTACTGGCAAATGAAAACATGTGATTGCTTTCGTCATATTCCCTATCAACATATCAAAATATGTACTGTTATCTTACTGATACGTACTGTGCATGGTAATTTGGCTATTGAAAAGCTCTGTTAGCTACACAAACTGGGATTGCACACTATTAAATCCTTCAAGCTTTCATCGGTGTCTTGTGGCTTCCAGATGCAATTCTAGTAATGGAAAATGAGATCATCCATGGTGTGATGGTTATTCATCAGGGAGAAAATGGTGCAACTGATATCATCATTACATCATCTTTCTCTCTGCCTCTCATTGCAGCAGATAGTGAAAACACCTATTGAAAGTCAGCCCCAAATTATTTTATCTTCTCCTTCTGCAGGCTCTGCTTATATATAAAGGTCTGGAATGCCATTTCTGCTCCATTAAAATTTAAAATCCAAAACTGGAATAACGAATCCAAAGATAATTTTTGTGCATATTATCTCTTTCTAATTCTATAAAAATTCTATATTCTATAATTCTATATTCTATAAAAATTCTATATTCTATAAAAATTCTATATTCTATAAAAATTCTATTAAAAACCCCAATATTAAAAATCAAAACTATAATTTGATTTGAAAACTATATTTGATATAATAATGTATTAAACTAATAATTCCACAGTTAAAAAAGATTTATTGAAGGTTCTAAGTACCAAAAGCAGCTCAACATGCGAGAACCATTTCCCTGAACTAATATGTCATGCTAAGCAATTGTTTTCCCATTTTTATAAAGCAATATTGCAGAGCAGTAAAATACACGTGGCTAGTATGAGTAATTTTTGCTCTTTTTTTAGGTTCTCTAGATTTCAACCTTTTAGAAACTTCATCAGGACACAGAAACAGATCAGGAATAATTCAAGAAATTACTAACAACCTTTGTACAGATCATGCTAAAGTATAGTTGTAATCAGATTGCATAAATTTTTTTGAATTTGGGCCTAACAGAAAACTATTTTTTTGGTATTATTGTCATTAAATTTTTATTTATTTTCTTTCTTTCTTTCTTTCTTTCTTTCTTTCTTTCTTTCTTTCTTTCTTTCTTTCTTTCTTTCTTTCTTTCTTTCTTTCTTTCTTTCTTTCTTTAGTTAGTTAGTTAGTTAGTTAGTCCAATACATAATACACATTGAAGAGAAAGATATGTAATAATGTAAGTAAAGAAAAGAATAGAAGAAAAGATATAAAAGTATAGGTGAACATATTTGAAAGGAAGAAAAGATAAATGAGATAAGGAGAGACAATTGGACAGGGGACGGAAGGCACACTGGTGCACTTATGCACGCCCCTTACTGACCTCTAAGGAACCTGGAGAGGTCAATCGTGGATAGTCTAAGGGAAAAATGTTGGGGGTTAGGGGTTGACACTAGTGAGTCAGATAATGAGTTCCACGCTTCCACAACTCGGTTGCTGAAGTCATATTTTTTACAGTCAAGTTTGGAGCGGTTAATATTAAGTTTGAATCTGTTCCATGCTCTTGTGTTGTTGCGATTGAAGCTGAAATAGTCGTTGACAGGTAGAACGTTGCAGCATATGATCTTGTGGGCAATACTTAGATCGTGTTTTAGACGTCGTAGTTCTAAGCTTTCTAGACCTAGGATTGATAGTCTGCTTTCGTAGGGTATTCTGTTTCGAGTAGAGGAGTGAAGGGCTCTTCCGGTGAAGTATCTTTGGACATTTTCAACGGTGTTGATGTCCGAGATGTGGTATGGGCTCCAGACAGATGAACTGTATTCAAGGATGGGTCTCAGTAGTATCCAATTGTGTATTTAATAGGATTTCCTTTGGTCAAATAATATATTTCAATTTTGTAACAGATTTTTTAAGTCTGTGGAAATGATTGCCAAGATTTCTCAAAATAAAACAAGGTTTAGGGCCATAATTTACTGGAAAACCTTGGCAGATTAAGTCATCTCCACAGAAAACAAACCAAGCCCGCTTTGTTGCATTTCTAGTTCACATTTGTTTAAAAAACCCCACCAAACTATTTTTCATTATGCTAAATAAACAACTAGGCAAAGCCCTGATTGATTTGGCATGCTATTTGTACATCCAGGGAGTTTAGTCAATGCAGTGATGAAAATAACTAGGTTGCTTGCATCTTTTCCTTTCAAAAATATTTAAAAATATAAATTCTTTCACTTTCTTAAATACGGGTAGTTATAAGTAAGAGGCATACTAGTTGCCTTTTTATATAGAGCTCCAGCTCTTATTGAATCATGTTTAAGTACAATGTGTTCTTACTTATTTTACTGTAGATATTTTGATTTCTATATCATGGAATTTTAATCATTATTTGAACTCCTTGGCAGATTCAGTCATATATCAACTCAATAGATGAAAAAGAGTAGAAAAAAGATCTGCTAGTCCTCATTTTCTTACTGCCCACTTCTTTAATAATTGTCTCTTCTACAATTGTGGTCTTGGTAGGGAGTGTTGATATTAGACCTCTTGTAGCAGTGCAAGGGATGCCAAACTGATTATGCATTTAATCCTGCCTCTAGCTCATTCTGCTCATTTTCTACACAAGGTCCACAATCAAAATACAGTGGTACCTCTACCCAAGGGTGGGCTACTGGCCGGACGGGAGGGGGGGAACACAGTGGGGTAGCAAAAATGGAGTTCCACCCCAGAGCACCCAATTTGCACTGAAAGATGTTGAAAGAAAATGCATAAGCCACGCCCACAGTGTGGTAGTAAAAAATTTGGTAGCCCTTCACTGCCTCTACCTACAAACACCTCTACTTATGAACTTTTCTAGATAAGAACCGGGTGTTCAAGATTTTTTTGCCTTTTCTTAAGAACCATTTTCCACTTACGAACCTGAGCCTCCGAAACTGTACTGGTGGGTATCCATTCTGCCTGAATTGTTCATGTAGAACCTACTCTCCAGTTATTTTGCTTGCTGGGTACGACAGTGGGTTCTCACACTGGTAGTGTTCTGATACAACTCTTTTTTTTATTTTCTCCTTTCTGCTTTGCTTCTCCCAAAACGTTTTATGACATTTTGTGTGATTAAGAAATTCAGAGTTTTTGAAAGGTTACACTTTTTGTGACTTGGGAAGTCACCCCAGCAAAGAGCACAGAAAGTATTTGTCCCTTATTAAGCATTTGAGTACTAGGCATACTTTTCCTGACCTGCTCTACTAAGGTCCCATTGTGTTAAATCTTTTACACTGAAGAATAACTGGTTTTGAAAAAGAACTGAGAAATTCCTTTCTTCTAACTAAAAAAGAACAGGTTATAAATATTTCTCTATAAATATGGTTCTTTTATAGGCTACTGATAACAAATGTTAGTTTCTCAGTTGCCTTTCTAACCTTCTGTATGAAATGGTTTTAAGATACTAATTTAGAAAGATTATTACTATGGTCCTTTAGGTCACAAAGTCAGGCCTACAAATGTGAGCTAGTATCATGAGTTGTTAGAACAGAAATAGAAATTATAGCAAAGTCGGAACCAGAGATAGCTATTGTTCTGCCGGGCTCTCTGATAGGAGCCTCCCAAAAATTCAAGGGTACGAATTTCAGACACACACTCACATGTTTGAAAATTCAAAACAATGTTCTTTATCACAAAAGTCAAAATAAACTAAGCACTCTTTTTGTATTGCAAAGAGCACTCTTCCCAAAACAACTGGGTGGTCTGTACAATTTCCCTTAAGCAGTCATTAAGTACTTAGCCAGCAGCTGTGGAGAAACTTCACACCCTTCTTCTTTCCAGGAAGTGAGACACACACACACACACACACACACATGTTGCTCTGATTTGGTTTCAAAGGCGTGAAAAAGCAACAAAGTCCAGCACACAAGATTCCTGACGAACTGTGAACAGATATTCTTCCACAATGGCCAAACCCACATGTTGCTATTTATAGCAGCAGCCCTAATTACTGGAGCCCCACCCAAACACAGGTGGCCTCCCTTATTTCCTGTAATATGTTCTTACTTGGTCTCTTCTATGCATAATTCTGCGCTTGCGTGGGTCCAAAATGTCATCATCTGAAGCAATAGAAGATAAAGAAGATTGACTGCCTTGGCTGTATGCCAAGCCCTCCTCTGCCGAGTCACTCCCACTTTCTTCTTCGTCCGAAGAAACTAAACTCTGAACTGATTCTGTCGGCAATAACACAGGCCTGTGACATGTTGAAGTTTCCCCTGCATCCACCTCCCCATTCCCTGGGGCAGGAGCTGGGCCAGAGCCAACCACAACTATGAACACATCTGGTTATAAAATCTTATTTCTGTATAATTACTAGAAAGTAGTATTTTCAGGTTTTAACTCTTATACATTTCCTTAAAAAAAATATCCTATTCTGAAGTGCAAACCATGGCTTCAAAGGTGGCCTGCCCTATTGCTCTATATCGGTATTTTTCAACCTGGACAAACTACAAGATGTGTGGATTTCAACTCCCAGAATTCCCAGCCACACATCTTAATTTGTCAAGGTGCATAAATTGATTACATACAGAATTTATGTATGATTACTGGTTCTTCTATTTTGGTACTGTCTACATTTATGACATGATAGCATGTTTTATTTTGGTTTGAGCATTTTAAAGTATGTACATATAAAAATTAAACAAGAATTAAAAGAAATGTTAATTAAATAACTATATTTGAGGTTTTATTAAATAATAGGACCAAAACATGGTATTATTTGTCTTAAGGATCTCTTAAATTTAAAGAGTGTAAACTATATTGATTTTTGGTTTTCACAGAAAGAGAAACAAAGATAGTTATTTCAATTGCAACGTCCTGCCTGTCAATGACTACTTCAGCTTCAACCGCAACAACACAAGAGCACGCAACAAATTCAAACTTAATATTAATCGCTCCAAGCTTGACTGTAAAAAATATGACTTTAGCAATCGAGTTGTCGAAGCGTGGAACTCATTACCGGACTCAGTAGTGTCAACCCCTAGCCACCAACATTTCTCCCTTAGACTATCCACGATTGACCTCTCCAGGTTCCTAAGAGGTCAGTAAGGGGCGTACATAAGTGCACTAGCCTGCCTTTTGTCCCCTGTCCAATTGTCTCTCCTTATCTCATATCTCATATATCTTTTCTTCCTTTCATATATCTTCTCCTCTACTTTTATATCTTTTCTTTATATATAATACTTCCTGTCTATCCTCTTCAATATGTATTGTGTATTGGACAAAATAAATAAATAAGTAAGTAAATAAGTAAATAAATAAATAAAAATAAAATAAAATATTTCTTCTCTTTTGCTCTAGTCTGTAGGACTTGGGTGCCATCTAGAGTCTATAAAGTATTATAGAAACTATAGTACAGTACTGTATCATGAAAAGCAGTTAGCCATATGAAAAATTCTGATGTCTAGATATTTGGACTTCAAGTCCCAGAATTCCCCAGCCAGCTGGCTGGGAACTTCTGGGAGTTGAAGTCCAGATATCTTCAAGTTGTGAAGGTTGGGAAACACTGGTCTATACCACAGGTTTTTTTTTAAAAAAAATTAATTAAAAAATACTTCATTTTTCTATACGTTTTTCCCCGCCCAATGACATCATACGTCATCACCAAACTAATAATTTTTGCAAATAAATAACAAAAAAATAATTATTGTTAATAAATAATTATGTTTATAAATATCAGGATCACTAAGTGTCTTATTCAATGGTGAGTACCAGTAATAATGGTGAGTAGTTGTTAAGGGAATGGGAAATGGTAATTTAGGGGCTTAAAGTGTTAAGGGAAGGCTTGTGATACTGTCCATAGCCAAAAATGGTGTATTTACTTCCGCATCTCTACCTTGTGGAAATTCGACTTTCGCGGGTGGTCTTGGAACGCATCCCGCGCGAAAATCGAGGGAACATTGCAACACCTTTTCCAACATAGGCCTAAGTGTTCATGAGCTGTATTGTACATCTGATGAACTGAAACTGCCTTTCACAAAGTTTATGTCTTTTAATAAATTTGTTTCTAGGATATCTGATGCTTTTTAAAGAATTAGACACCACTGAATGGAAGGGGGAAAATGTGCAAACAGCTCTGTGTGATCTTTTTATTCAATGCATAGTGTGTGTCTGGATCATGGTCGATCCACCTTGGTCGCTTGAAGGTGCCTGGAGTGGAAATCCACGTATCTTCCAAACATACATTGGCTGCTGATCAGTTTCCAGTCACAATTCAAAGTGTTGGTCATGACCTTTAAAGCCCTACATGGCATTGGACCAGAGTACCTCTGGAACCGCCTGCTACCGTACGAATCCCAGCGGCCGATAAGGTCCTACAGAGTTGGCCTTCTCTGGGTCCCGTCGACTAAATAATGTCATCTGGTGGGCCCCAGGGGAAGAGCCTTCTCTGTGGCGGCCCTGGCCCTCTGGAATCAACTCCCCCCGGCGATTAGAACTGCTCCCACCCTCGTCTTCCGTAAACTACTTAAGACCCACCTATACCGCCAGGCATGGGGGATTTGAGACATCTTTCCCCCAGGCTTATTATAATTTATGTTTGGTATGTATGTGCTGTTTGGTTTTTAATTATGATAGGGTTTTTAGTTTTTTAATATTAGATTTGTGCCATTATAATATTGTTTTTATCGTTGTTGTGAGCCGCCCCGACTCTTCGGAGAGGGGCGGCATACAAATCTAATAAATTATTATTAATTATTATTATCCAAGGTCGAGAAACGCTGAATTGTGTGGTTCATTCTCTTTCTCTCTTCCTTCCTCCCTCTTTCTTTTTTTCTTCCTTTCTCCCTCTCTCTTCCTTCCTATCTTTTTTCTCTCTTCCTCCCTCCCTCTTTCTCTTTCTTTCTTTTGAGCTGAAACAGTTCAGTTGGGCATGTTATGGAAAGGCAACCGCAGGATATGTAAAGCTCCGCGGTGCGTACACAAATCAAACAGCTCCCTTTAGATCCCTCTTCCGACCAATCGGACGGAAGGTAATCACAGCAAGCGCCAAGGTCACCAAAACCACTCAGCAATTCCCGCCCGCCCAGCCCGCTTCCCGCCCGCCCAGCCCGCTTCCCTCACGGTTAAGGAAGCCCGCCAGACAGGGCGGGAAGAAGTGGGCGGGACTGTTCTCCCCCTCCCTTCACGCCGTTGCCCACTTCCGGCCGGGCTCGAACTACAACTCCCAGAAAACCTTGCGAGTTGCCGGTCTGGCTCTGAAAGTGAAAACAAACTTTTTCAGGGTTTTCAGTGGGGAAACGCCGCAGGTTTCGTTTCCGAGTGTGGGAAGCTCGGAGACGCGCCAAAGCTGCCGCCGCCGCCGGGAGCTCGTTTGAAGAGGGAGGGCGCGCTGGGGTTAGTGGAGGTTACAGGCCTGGCAGAGGAGGAGGCCGAAGAAGGGAAAAAAGCAGCTCCCCCGACGTCTCCGGTTCTAGCGGCGCCTCTTTGCAGGTCCCACATGTGAGCTCGGCGCCTCCCGCTGCACCAGCCGCCGTCTTGGCAAACGCCTCTCGCCTTAGGACCGCTTTTTTCGGCGGGTTGCTTTCCATGCCGGGCGCCCGGTGTTAAATAGCCGCCTAGTTTCTTTTTTTTTTTCCAACCATGTGGGGCTAATTTAAAGGTGGGCGGGTGGAAGAAAAGGGCTGCTTCTCTGGAGCAAGGAACCAACATGGAGGAGGCGACGGCGACCGGCGGCGAGGAGGAGCAGAGCCGCCTGGGCAACGGCGTGGGGAGCCCCGCCGAGGCTGCCATGGACAGCTACTTGCGATCTCAGGGACTGTACCGCAAGCGGGTGGCCAAGGACGGCTCGTGCCTCTTCCGAGCCGTGGCCGAGCAGGTAAACATCTACCTACCTACCTAATCTCTCTCTCTGTATCTAATCTGTCTGCCTGCCTGCCTCTCTAATTTTTCTCTCTCTCTCTAATCTATCTCTCTATCTAATCTATCTACCTACCTACCTACCTGCCTTATCTATCTCTATCTCTCTATCTTATATCTCTATCTAATCTACCTACCTACCTACCTTCTCTATCTCTATCTCTCTATCTTATCTCTATCTAATCTACCTACCTACCTATCTATCTATCTATCTATCTATCTATCTATCTATCTATCTATCTATCTATCTATCTATCTATCTATCTATCTAATCTCTCTCTCTCTAATCAATCTTAACTCTATCTAATTTACCTACCTATCTATCTAATCTCTCTCTTTATGTAATCTCTCTCTCTATTTTATCTATCTAATCTATCTGTCTGCCTGCATGCCTGCCTGTCTAATTTCTCTCTCTCTCTCATCTATCTCTATCTTATCTCTATCTAATATACCTACCTACCTACCTACCTTATCTATCTGTCTGTCTGTCTAATCTTTCTCTCTCTCCAATCTATCTATCTATCTATCAATCAATCAATATCTACCTAATCTCTCTCTCTCTCTCTAATCAATCAATCAATCACTATGCTGGATTTCGTATTTCTTCACCAGTCGGGCGCTTCCCAAGCACCTAGGACTGCGTGATGTAGTGGCGAATTATGTGTGCCGATCCCAGTAAAGCGGCCTTTTGCAATTGACAGATGGAGATTTTGTCAATTCCGATGGTTTTCAAATGTCCGCTGAGATCCTTTGGCACTGCGCCCAGGGTGCCAAGGACCACTGGGACCACTTTCACTGGCTTATGCCAGAGTTGTTGCAGCTCGATTTTTAGATCTTTGTATTTCACTAATTTCTCTAGCTGCTTCTCCTCAATTTTGCTGTCCCCTGGGATTGCAATGTCTATTATTATTATTATTATTATTATTATTATTATTATTATTATTATCATCATCATCATCATCATCATCATCCAAAAAGTGAACTCTATACATACAGAGAAAGGCCTTTTATACAATTAGCCTGGTATAAACAAGGCTCCAATTGCCCCCATTAAAAATCAAATTGCCCTCCCTCCCTCCCCCCTCCCGTGGGGCGTGGGTCCCATGTTGGGAACCAGGAAGTTAAGGTATAAGCCACTTTATAGGGGCAGAAAAATCCACCTGGGAAAGAAAACTCATTCTCACTCTCATCCTAGTTTCTAGGATAGACTGAAATCTTGCTTCTGCATCCAGAAAGTTATTTTGTCCTTAAGTTTCTGTTTCCTGGGGTTGTTTTTATTTTTTTTAAGTGATTCATTTTGTTGGCCTAGGAAAAAAAAAGTGGGGGAGGAGAAGAGATTATGTTTGTATTTTTTGCACTCTGGCCCATTAAAGTCTAATAATTTTATCAGGCGTACATATAAGTGTGAATGCACAGTGCAAAAAAAAAAAAAGGGGGGGACCCCAATGCTTTTAATTTTTGCTATTAAAGTACAAAACTCATTGAAGCTGATTGACTTTGTTTTTCCTATGGCTCAGCAGACTTGCAGCTTATTTGTGGGTCCCCACTGGCATTTAAAATGCAGCCTGCAGGATGTCTGGCCTTTTGAATAAATGAATGCCCCAAGGCAGGGGTCCCCAAACTTGGAAACTTTAAGACTTATGGACTTCAACTCCCATAATTCTCCAGCCAGCATACCTGGCTAGAGAATTCTGGGAGTTGAAGTTTACAAGTCTTAAAATTGCCAGGTTTGAAGACCTCTGCCCCAAGGGCTGCTTTAATTTAGGCTACCTTCCTGTAGCCCTAATGACTAGGCACTTTTTTTAAAAAAAAATAAAGGGCAGGAATGGAAAGCTTTCCAGAATATTGATATGCTTTCACTTTCAGCCACATAACATTAGATTCTGATATGAAAGTGGTACTCGATGACCAGAGAGAGGGATTATCAGGTCTGAGATACTTTAGGATGGTTCCCGAGAAGAGTTAATATTCATCAAGAAGTCCTTGGTTTGACTTGCATGTCCTTTGTGGAATTTATGAGATAAGCAGCTGGACCCAAATCAGCATGGCTTTACTGAAGGCAAATCATGTCAGACTAATCTCATTGATTTATTTGACTATGTCACAAAGGTGTTGGATGAAGGTGGTGCCGTGGATATTGCCTATCTAGACTTCAGCAAAGCCTTTGATATGGTTCCACATAAAGAGATGATAGATAAATTAGTGAAGATTTGACTTAATCCCTGGATAGTTCAGTGGATTTCAAGCTGGCTGAAGCGTAGACATCAGAGAGTTATTCTTAATGGCGAGTATTCTGAGCAGAGACAGGTTACAAGCGGTGTGCCACAAGGTCTGTTCTGGGTTCTATTCTTTTTAATAAGTTTGTGAGTAACATAGGGGAAGGTTTGGTAGGGAAGGTTTGCCTATTTGCCGATGACTCTAAAGTGTGCAATAGGGTTGATATTCCTGGAGGGGTCTGTAATATGGTAAATGATTTAGCTTTACTAGATAAAAGGTCAAAGCAATGGAAACTGCAGTTTAATGTTTTCAAATGTAAAATAATGCACTTAGGGAAAAGGAATCCTCAATCTGAGTATTGCATTGGCAGTTCTGTGTTAGCAAAAACTTCAGAAGAGAAGGATTTAGGGGAAGTGATTTCTGACAGTCTCAAAATGGGTGAGCAGTGTAGTCGGGCAGTAGGAAAAGCAAGTAGGATGCTTGGCTGCATAGCTAGAGGTATAACAAGCAGGAAGAGGGATATTGTGATCCTCTTATATAGAGCGCTGGTGAGATCATATTTGGAATACTGTGTTCAGTTCTGGAGACCTCACCTACAAAAAGATATTGACAAAATTGAACGGGTCCAAAGACGGGCTACCAAAAACGGTGGAAGGTCTTAAGCATAAAACGTATCAGGAAAGACTTAATGAACTCAATCTGTATAGTCTGGAGGACAGAAGGAAAAGGGGGGACATGGTCGAAACATTTAAATACGTCAAAGGGTTAAATAAGGTCCAGGAGGGAAGTGTTTTTAATAGGAAAGTGAACACAAGAACAAGGGGACACAATCTGAAGTTAGTTGCGGGAAAGATCAAAAGCAACGTGAGAAAATATTATTTTACTGAAAGAGTAGTAGATCCTTGGAACAAACTTCCAGCAGACGTGGTTGGTAAATCCACAGTAACTGAATTTAAACATGCCTGGGTAAACATAGATCCATCCTAAGATAAAATACAGAAAATAGTATAAGGGCAGACTAGATGGATCATGAGGTCTTTTTCTGCCGTCAGTCTCCTATGTTTCTATGTTTATATGAGATACTGTAGGATGGTTCTCGAGAAGAGTTAATATTCATCAAGAAGTCCTTGGTTTGACTTGCATGTCCTTTGTGGAATTTATGAGATAAGCAACTGTGTTTCCGCCAGTTTCTTTGAATTCCATCTCTGTAACTCACAGAGCACAGGGTCAGGGAAGGGAAATTATTCGAACTGTAGTCCCAAATAGGTGAATGCCATTATATTGCCTGTCATTATATTGCCTGTAATAGATTGTAGTTAATTAGAATCATAGAAGATTGATGGCAGAAAAAGACCTCACGGTCCATCTAGGTTTCATTAGGACTTTGCATGATAAAACAATGTCCTGCTGCTTTGAAAACATACACAAAGCCAGTTAAATACCAGTCTGTCTTAATACTGACTCATAGATTCATTATATAATCAAACATGTATTAACATGCTCTTTATTCTGTAATGAATAAGTAGCTTTTAAGTGTCTTCACCTTCATCTGATCCTTGAACTTTAAAATTTCAGAAATTAGTTTCTTGAGATTCTGCATTGTTCTATGCTTTTTATTTTAATAATCCTGTAATATATCCACCTGAAAAGTGCTAAAATTGATTTAATATATACTGCATCTATTTATGACGTTGTATGGAATGATAACAGATTTAAGATGTGTTCTGTCGAGGTCTCTGGTAAAATCCTCCCGAAAATTCACAGATACAAATTTCAGACACACGTTTGAAAATTCAAAACAATGTTCTTTATACCAAAAATCCAAATAAACTAAGCACTCTTTTTGTATAGCAAAGAGCACTCGTCTCCAAACAAACTGGTAATTTGTACAAGTCCCTTATCAGTTCTGAGATACTTAGCTTGCAGCTGTGAGGCAATTCACAGTCCTTCTTCTTTCACAAAGTGAAACACACTTTGCTCTGATTTAGTTTCAAAGTGGGGAAAAATAAGTACACAAAGGTTGAAGTCAGCAAGGCAGGCATGAAACACAATGATCAGATAATCCTCCACAATGGCCAAACCAACAGGCTGCTATTTATAGCAGCCTCACTAATTACCACAGCCCCACCCAACCACAGGTGGCCTCATTTTCTTTGATAATAATCTCTCAGTTGTTGCTGCCTATGCATCGCTCTCCGCATGCGTGGCTGTATTATTAACTCTTGTTCCGAATCCAAGGAGGAGCTAGATAATTGATCTCCTTTTGAGCTGTCTGCCACACTCTCCTCCTCCCTGTCACTCATGTCTTCTTGGTCAGAGGAGCCTTCATTAGCAGATTCTACCAGGAGCAAAACAGGCCTGCGGCATGTGGATGTCTCCCCCACATCCACAGTCCTTGGGGCAGGAGCTGGGCCAGAGCTAACCACAACAACATGGGTCCATAATTTCTTTGAATTAACTTCACTAGAAACGTAACTATTGCTAAGCTATATGGTGGTTGAAAAAACAGCCTCAGTTCTGAAGGATAAGAGATCATTTTATTTTTTAATTTCATAGATAAATAAAACAATTAAATATTGTTTGAAATTTAAAAAATAGTGTATTCAAAATATAGATTGGATATGTTATTTTAAATAATCATTTTTGAAAGCTTATTTTGAAATTGCCAGGATCAATTTAATTTATAAATTAAAGCTGAATTTTAGCTCTAATTTAACAACATTTAACTTTAATAACTTTTAGATTTTAAATTGTAAGTAAATATACATTAACTTGGAATTCTTTTTTTTAAATAACTTTTTTCCAGGTTTTCCACTCGCAGTCTCAGCATCTTGATGTTAGGATGGCCTGTATAAACTATCTGCGGAAAAACAGAGAGAAATTTGAAGCGGTAAAAACATTATTGTATTATATCTTGAACACCCGGTTCTTATCTAGAAAATTTGGATTGACCTCCAAGGGCCGGTCACAGACAGCGGGTGGGCCGCATCCGGCCCTCGGGCTAAATCTTGCCCAGGTCTGTTCTAGATGCTAGTCAGAAGTATATAATTTCTGGAGTTTTACTTACAAGTAAATCACTGCAGTTTAATGTTTCCAAATGTAAAATAATGCACTTGGGGAAAAGGAATCCTCAATCTGAGTATTGTATTGGCAGTTCTGTGTTAGCAAAAACTTCAGAAGAAAAGGATTTAGGGGTAGTGATTTCTGACAGTCTCAAAATGGGTGAACAGTGCAGTCAGGCGGTAGGGAAAGCAAGTAGGATGCTTGGCTGCATAGCTAGAGGTATAACAAGCAGGAAGAGGAAGATTATGATCCCGCTATATAGAGTGCTGGTGAGACCACATTTGGAATATTGTGTTCAGTTCTGGAGACCTCACCTACAAAAAGATATTGACAAAATTGAACGGGTCCAAAGACGGGCTACAAAAACGGTGGAAGGTCTTAAGCATAAAACATATCAGGAAAGACTTAATGAACTCAATCTGTATAGTCTGGAGGACAGAAGGAAAAGGGGGGACATGATCGAAACATTTAAATACGTCAAAGGGTTAAATAAGGTTCAGGAGGGAAGTGTTTTTAATAGGAAAGTGAACACAAGGACAAGGGGACACAATCTGAAGTTAGTTGGGGGAAAGATCAAAAGCAACATGAGAAAATATTATTTTACTGAAAGAGTAGTAGATCCTTGGAACAAACTTCCAGCAGACGTGGTTGGTAAATCCACAGTAACTGAATTTAAACATGCCTGGGATAAACATATATCCATCCTAAGATAAAATACAGAAAATAGTATAAGAGCAGACTAGATGGACCATGAGGTCTTTTTCTGCCGTCAGACTTCTATGTTTCTATAAGTCTTCACAATATGAAGATTAGAAGTAAGAATCCTTGATCAAATGTTTTTACAGAAGTGAGTGTTGTTATCTTTACTTAGGAGAAGAAATTGGATGTTTCATCACACTGCTAATAATACTTCTTCATGTTCATGCTTTACAGTTTATAGAAGGATCATTTGAGGAATATCTGAAGCGTCTGGAAAATCCACAGGTACATACTATCAAATTAACCACATGTATAACATTCGGCTCATCTCATTCCCTTAAGGACTGAATCTCACAAATTAACTTTTTTGGATATTACATATAACGGTGTTTTTCAGGACCTTAAAAACCACTGGGACCACTTTCACTGGCTTATGCCATAGTTGTTGCAGCTCGATTTTTAGAACTTCAACGACAATTATTGTTGTTGTTGTTGTTATTGGTATTGGTATTATTATTTATTAGATTTGTATGCCGCCCCTCTCCGTAGACTCGGGCCGGCTTACAACAACTCGGGGCGGCTTACAGCATATACAATACTAGTATATAACTCTTATTACATCCACTGCAACCACTAAGTACAGACCACTCAGCACAAAACCACCCTATAACAAACCACTGTAACAAACCACACCCTTGCAAGGGTGTTACTCCTGTTATATAGGTTACAGCCAATCAGGTTGCAGCACATTTAGCAAACCCATGATTACATGCTGATTATGGCTTACATTAGCCTTTCCCAGGGTTACAAACCATTTACTTGCATTGTAATATTACCTCCAGAAATAAACTTATTTCTGACACTGAGTTCTTTCTACTTATTGGGCAAGGATAAGAAGGCAGGGGATCCTTCCGATATTTAAACTGCAGCTTCATTGGAGATGGAGACAAGGCCACTGTCTTTAATATTTTGCATTATGCATCAAGCCTTATTGTAGAGTTTTACTGTTGTTACACATAAAAAAGTAGCATTTGGAATCTGAAGTCAGGGATTATTTTCTCTGATTAAATTGCTTAAAGACAGTCTGTTTTTTTCCTCGGGTTGTATTGTTGATTGGGAGAGCAAAAATAGGGACAGTTAGGATATATTTCTGCCTGTAAGCAAAGCATGCAGAAATTGGACAATTTAATAAGGCTATAAGGTTGTGGATCAAGACTTTTGGGACAGGATATTTTGTATAGCAAGCAAGAAGAATAAGGATCAAATGCTAAAAATTGAAAGAATTGATTTTTGAATGAATTAAAAATTCATGAAAACCTCTATGGAATTACAAAAACTTTAACATTGGTGAGTTGTAAGAGATGCACATTCATTGAGGCTTTATTAAGTAATTTCCCCCCAATCTGGAGCCATTGAGATATGTTATATTACAATTTGGGTCATATCACCTATAATTTGCAATTGGGAAAGGATAAACCGAAGTATTAACTATTGCTGCTTGCTAACAATTTAAGGGTTCATAAAAATCCTTTGGGAATTTCACTGGTTATTTACATGTTACTTACAATATTTTTTTTTCTCTTTCGACTACAGGAATGGGTTGGACAAGTTGAAATAAGTGCCCTTTCTCTTATGTTCAAGTAAGAAACAATTCTTTCAGGTTAAAAAGAATAATGCTCAAATCTTGTGGAGGCGGCTAGCATAAGAGAATTTCAAGGACGCCAGGGTGTGATCTCGCCATATAAGGGGTGGGGGAATAATGATTTATTGATTTGATTTGATTTGATTTGTATGCCGCCCCTCTCTGTAGACTCGGGGCAGCTCACAACATACAATAGAACGATTCACAACAAATCTAATAAATTTTAAAAACATTTTAAAAACCCATTATTAAACCAGACATATACACACAGACATACCATACATAAATTGTATAGGCCTGGGGGGGGGAATGCCTCAATTCCCCCATGCCTGATGGCAGAAGTGAGTTTTAAGGAGTTTACGGAAGGCTAGGAGGGTGGGGGCAGTTCTAATCTCCGGGGGGAGCTGGTTCCAGAGAGTCGGGGCCACCACAGAGAAGGCTCTCCCCCCTGGACCCGCCAGACAACATTGTTTAGTCGACGGGACCCGGAGAAGGCCAACTCTGTGGCACCTAATCGGTCGCTGGGATTCCCATTAGCTAGATTGATAGATTCCCCAATTAGCTCACATTGCCAGTGATCCGACAAAAAGATCATATCTGGTGTGTGACCCTCTTGTCAGATTCAAGGCGATCTGGGAAAGGGCCCCTGGTGGCTGTGAATTCAGGCTGCTTTCAAGGCCAAACCCAGGAATAGAAATAAAGTTTCAAGGATCATAAGCTCATAGAACTCCACTGCCAACTCTGGGATGGCCTTCAACTACCTTCAACCTCAGGGAAGCTACTGTACAGCAGGGAAGATACCTGGGGAACAAGGTCAGAAGAGTAGAAATAAAGGAAGAATCATATCAACTTTTTTCCAGTATAAATGCTGCTCTCTACATGGGGCTACCTTTGAAAAGTGTTCGGAAACTTCAGATCGTGCAGAATGCAGCTGCGAGAGCAGTCATGGGCTTACCTAGGTATGCCCATGTTTCACCATCACTCCGCAGTCTGCATTGGCTGCCGATCAATTTCTGGTCACAATTCAAAGTGTTGGTTATGACCTTTAAAGCCCTTCATGGCATTGGACCAGAATATCTCCGAGACCGCCTCCTGCCGCACGAATCCCAGCGACCGATTAGGTCCCACAGAGTGGACCTTCTCCGGGTCCCGTCAACTAAACAATGTCGGTTGGCAGGCCCCAGGGGAAGAGCCTTCTCTGTGGCGGCACAGGCTCTCTGGAACCAACTCCCCCCGGAGATTAGAACTGCCCCTACTCTTCCTGCCTTCCGTAAACTCCTTAAAACCCACCTTTGCCGTCAGGCATGGGGGAATTGAAACATCTCCCCCTGGGCATGTTTAATTTATACATGGTATGCTTGTGTGTGTGTCTGTTAGTATATGGTTTTTTTAAAATCTTTAAATATTTTAAACTTACTCGGATTATTTATGATTTGTTTTACTCTGTTGTGAGCCGCCCCGAGTCTTCGGAGAGGGGCGGCATACAAATCTAAATAATAAATAAATAATAAATAATAATAATAAATAAATAGAGTTGATTAGTCTTTTTATTAGACTGCTCAAATATATAAGCTACTAACATGGCTAGGAAGTACAGATGCATGTATAAAACCAAAGTGGCATATAATGTATAATGCATTATAGTTAGTCCCCGACTTACAACCGTTCATTTAGTGACCATTCAGAAGTACAACATCATTGGGGGAAAAGTGACTTATGACCATTTTTCACACTTATGACCATTGCGACATCCCCATGGTCAAAATTTAGATGCTTGGCCGCTGAGTCATATTTATGAAGGTTGTAATGTCCAGGGGTCCTGTGATTCCCTTTTGCAACTGTCTGACAAGCAGAGACAATGGGGAGACCAAAACCACTTAACAACTGGTCAGAAAAGTCGTAAAATGGGGCAGAACTTGACAAATGTTTCACTTAGCAACAGAAATTTTGGGCTCAGTTGTGGTTGTAAGTTGAGGACTACCTATATATTGTAACCTTATGTATAAGGAAGAAACTGGGAATTTAAGGTATAGCCAGCATAGTGTAAACGGAAAAAATAGGGTGTTGTGTGTGATTAGTGTTGCTACGCTTGATAATGGCTTCTTGAGGATTGATCATCACATTTAGTAGATCTTCGGAGAGGGGCGGCATACAAATCTAATAATAATTAGATATTATTATTATTATTATTATTATTATCATCATCATCATCATCATCATCATCATCTTTTGGTGAAATTTGCAGAATAAACTTAGCAGCGGTATTACAGTGCTGAAGATTAAAGGAACCTTATTTATCTTGACAATTTTAAGACAGACATGGAAGTATTAGAAGCAGATATGTGGGAAACTTTGGTATTGAGTGAGGAGTGGAAAGAATATCAGGTTCTGTTAAGCAGTCCTGTTCCAGCTGTGGCGAGGGGGGCGTTTGCCCAGGCTCGCCTGGTGCACCAGTTGCGACCCTATTTGGACCGGGAGTCACTGCTCACAGTCACTCATGCCCTCATCACCTCGAGGCTCGACTACTGTAACGCTCTCTACATGGGGCTACCTTTGAAAAGTGTTCAGAAACTTCAGATCGTGTAGAATGCAGCTGCGAGAGCAATCATGGGCTTTTCCAAATATGCCCATGTTACAGCAACACTCCGCAGTCTGCATTGGTTGCCGATCAGTTTCCGGTCAAAATTCAAAGTGTTGGTTATGACCTATAAAGCCCTTCATGGCACTGAACCAGATTATCTCAGGGACCGCCTACTGCTGCACGAATCCCAGCGACCAGTTAGGTCCCACAGAGTGGGTCTTCTCCGGGTCCCGTCAACAAAAGAATGCCGCTTGGCGGGACTCAGGGGAAGAGCCTTCTCTGTGGCGGCCCTGGCCCTCTGGAACCAACTCCCCCCAGAGATTAGAATTGCCCCCACCCTCCTTGCCTTTCGTAAGCTACTTAAAACCCACCTCTGCTGCCAGGCATGGGGGAATTGAGATACTCTTTCCCCTAGGCCTTTACAATTTTATGCATGGTATGTCTGTATGTATGTTTGGTTTTTTATTATAATGGGTTTTAATTGTTTTTAGTATTGGATTATTGTTATATGCTGTCTTATTATTTCTGTTAGCCGCCCCGAGTCTCCGGAGAGGGGGGGCATATAAATCAAATTAATAATAATAATAATAATAATAATAATAATAATAATAATAATAATCTAATAGCCATTGCCAATTTCATTGCTATTGAATTCACAAGAATTCAATACAGTGGTACCTCGAGATACGAGTTTAATTCGTTCCGGACCTGGGCTCTTAAGTCGAGCAGCTCTTATCTCGAACGACTTTTCCCCATAGGAATTAATGTAAATAATTTTAATTGGTTCCAGCCCTCAAAAAACTCACAAAGTTAGTCTAAATTATGCAGAAAGACATGTTTTTAATGAAGAAATGTACATGTACATATAAATGAATAATGAAGTTTCTTTCACTTAACTTGTAAACTTTCTTAAACTTTTAAATTTACATATGTTCAACTTCTCTGCCACCCAATCCTGTAGGACAGAGGTCCCCAACCCTTTTTGCACCAGGGACCGGCTTTAAGCGATCAAGAGAGGAATGGGTGAATGAATGGACGGAGGGTGGGAAGGAAGGAAGGAAAGAGGGAAGGGACAGGAACAGAGGAAGGAAGCAAGGAAACTTATGAAAGGGGAGAGTAAGAGAGGAATGAGTGAAGGGAGGGAGGGAGGGAAGAAGGTGGGAAGGAGAAAGAAAAGAAGAAATAGAGGAAGGGAAGGTAAAAGAGAGAAAGAAAAAGAGAAAGAAAGAAAGAAAGAAAGGGGGAAGGGACAGGAACAGAGGAAGGAAGCAAGGAAACTTATGAAAGGGGAGAGTAAGAGAGGAATGAGTGAAGGGAGGGAGGGAGGGAAGAAGGTGGGAAGGAGAAAGAAAAGAAGAAATAGAGGAAGGGAAGGTAAAAGAGAGAAAGAAAAAGAGCAAGAAAGAAAGCTGCAAGGACTCCCCCGAGCCCCCCAGGCCAGCTGCAACCTTTTAAAACACGCGCGCCGCTTCGCAGCTGTCTCCTGAAGCCGAACGCGGAAGTTAGCGTTTGGCTTCAGGAGACAGCTCCTTGGCGCTTGTATCTCGAATTTGGGCTTGTAAGTAGAACAAAAATATCTCTCCCCTCCCAGCTCTTATCTCGAGTTGCTCTTAAGTAGAGCAGCTCTTATGTCGGGGTTCCACTGTATATTGTTGTAAGATATTTTGCCTGAATCACATAAATTCAGAGACATGCACATTTTCTGTCAAGATCAGCCTGTTCTATTTTTATTTACCATTCATTTCATAACAACATTTGTGATTTATAGATGGTTTTTCCCTTTATACCTTTTCTAGAAAAGATTTTATAATATTTCGGGAACCAAACTGCACTCCTTCTTATATAACTGAGAATGGCTTTCCCGACAAGGTAAGATGAATCCAACTGTCATAGATCTAGCTACTTGTATAATTTGAAGAATTGTGAAGTTTTGGCAGAAGTGATGTAGAAACATAGAAGTCTGATGGCAGAAAAAGATCTCATGGTCCATCTAGTCTGCCCTTATACTATTTTCTGTATTTTATCTTAGGATGGATATATGTTTATCCCAGGCATGTTTAAATTCAGTTACTGTGGATTTATCTACCATGTCTGCTGGACGTTTGTTCCAAGGATCTACTACTCTTTCAGTAAAATAATATTTTCTCACGTTGCTTTTGATCTTTCCCCCAACTAACTTCAGATTGTGTCCCCTTGTTCTTGTGTTCACTTTCCTATTAAAAACACTTCCCTCCTGGACCTTATTTAACCCTTTAACATATTTAAATGTTTTGATCATGTTCCCCCTTCTCCTTCTGTCCTCCAGACTATACAGATTGAGCTCATTAAGTCTTTCCTGATACGTTTTATGCTTAAGACCTTCCACCATTCTCGTAGCGTCTTTAGACCCGTTCAATTTTGCCAATATCTTTTTGTAGGTGAGGTCTCCAGAACTGAACACAGTATTCCAAATGTGGTCTCACCAGCACTCTATATAGCGGGATCATAATCTCCCTCTTTCTGCTTGTTATACCTCTAGCCATGCAGCCAAGCATCCTACTTGCTTTCCCTACCGCCTGACTGCACTGTTCACCCATTTTGAGACTGTCAGAAGGAATGTAGGAAGTATTGTGCTAGTCTTTAATTTGTCAGTGTGTAAATTTGTTAGCTATTATATCTTAAGTATTCTTCTGCTCCTTTTTAGATCTTGCTGTGTTTTTCAAATGGCAATCACTATGACATTGTCTATCCTGTAGACTACACCATCAACTCTGCTCTTTGTCAGTGTAAGTATTAATGTGACACGTCACACTAAAACATTTAACATGGAAATGCGATCATAGTGTGCGATCAGAGAGAATCTCTCGCATAGTTGCATGTTTCTATATGTGGTGTGGTTGTTTTAACAGGCAAAAATGTAACCAAAATGTAAATGCTGGCAGAGAGGGCCTACTGCAGATTCCGTCGGTCAAAAAACTACTCTTGGGGTTCAGAAGGCCTCCAACTTTCCACTGTTCCATTATTCTGCTACTGTTATGTTTACATTTCTTTTCATTTCCCCATTTTTATTGTTGTAAGATACCTAGTACAGCCCCCACAGCAAGATAGGTGGCAAATAAAGTTAACAAAAAATAAAAATAAATCTGTAAATTAACATAAACAAATGATGGGAAAAAAAGTGAATTGGACGCATTAGTGCCCTGTTTTTCCCAAAACAAGACATCCCCTTATAATAAGCCCAATTGGGCTTTTGGATGCATGGCAATAAGGCCAAGCGCTTATTTCAGGGTTCAAAAAAATATAAGACAGAATCTTATTTTTGGGGAAACATGGTAGCCCTGGTGGTAGGTATCCTTAAATTGTATTAATATGAATTCCTGCATTTGAGTTGCCCACCCTAAATTATATTATAACTGGAATTGTAGTTTTTAATTTTTAAACATAGCTATTAATAAAATATGTACAGTGGTACCTCGTGATACGAACCCCTCGCCAAACGAACAATCCAAGATACGAACCTGAGGTTCGGAAATTTTTTGCCTCTTCTTCTGAACTTTTTCCGTCTTACGAACCGGCCACCTGAACGCCGAACCCGGAAGGTCAGCAAAAGTTCGGGTTTGGGTGGCCGCCGAGAAGCCCCGCCGCCCTGCTGTCGCCTTTTAAACAGCCGGGGGGCTTCTTGGCGTTCTCACAAACCCGAACGCCAAGCCCAAACTTTTGCTGAACTTCCGGGTTTGGCCGAGAAGCCCCGCCGCCCGGCTGTCACCTTTTGAAACAGCCGGGGGGCTTCTCGGCGTGCTCCCGGACGCCGAACCCGGAAGTTTGGCAAAAGTTCGGGGTTGGCGTTCGGGTTCAGGAGGACGCTGAGAAGCCCCGCCGCTTGGCTGTCAACTTTTCAAAAGAGCCGCGGAGCTGTCGAGCCGGTCGGGAGGCTCAAACGGAGGTGGGGAATCCCAATAGGGAATTCCATGGGCGGAGCTTTGACATCACGAAGACGTCCTTCCTGGAGTCCATGAAATAATAATTTTAAATATTTTTATTTTGTTTTTAATTATTTATATTTTATTTTAAATTATTAACACCCTTTTGCGTATCTTATGGACAGAAAGGTAGCACTTTTTGATCTAAAACTGTAATTTAGATTTCTAAATATTAGATTTGTTACTATGTACTGTTTTTTACCATTGTTGTGAGCTGCCCCGAGTCTGCGGAGAGGGGCGGCATATAAATCTAATTAATCTAATCTAATGTACTGTACATCAAAATAATTTTTTCTATTAAACCTAAATGCTATACAAATGTAGTTCTGGATTCCTTAATAGAATATATGTCTGGCCACTTCCCCAAATCACGGCTGCAATACTTTTTGAAGGGCACCGACTGCTCAACTTCTGGAAAATTATACTCGCTACCTAACTTTAAAATGTCCTCAGTTTTGTCATCAGTCCCTTTTAGAGCTTTTTTTAAATTTTAACATAACTAAACTATGTTTGTGATAAATGCTTATTGGTATTTGTTTTGTGTCTTAACTAGCTATTCTGTATGAATTGCTATATGAAAAAGTATTTGACTTTGATGTGAATAAAGTCTTAGAAGAACTGAGCCATGCTGATTTGATTAAGAATGGCAGAAGAAACAGCGAAGAATCTGATTCGGAGAATGAAGATCTACAGTAAGTCTCTGTGTTTAAAGGTTAGATCAGGTGTCCCCAAACTTGGCAACTTGTGGTCTTCCAGAATTCTCCAGCCATCTATGCTGGAGAAGTCTTAAAAGTTCCAAGTTCAAAGACCTCTCTGGGTTAAAATGGTAGGACAGATACAATTTATTCTACAGTTATAGAGAGAATAAAGTACAGAAAAGCGAAACAGTATGAGGAAATGGTAATGTTTTCCTCAAAACGACACACATTCTCATGTTTACTAAGTATTAAAAGGAATTTCACTTGAAAGAGATTGAGGAAGATCATTGTATGTAGGATGAGGCATAGGGGATTAATTCTCCCTTCTTATCATCCTGGACACAAACTGTTTCAACTCCTACCCTCAAAATGTCGCTACAGAGCACTGCACACCAAGACAACTAGACACAAGAACAGTTTTTTTCCAAATGCCATCACTCTACTAAACAAATAATTCCCTCAACACTGTCAGACTTTCTACTAAATCTGCACTTCTATTCTACTAGTTTTTCTCATCATTCCTTTCACCCATTTCCTCCCATGTTGACTGTAGGACTGTAACTTGTTGCTTATAGCCTAAGATTTTTATTAATATTGCTTCTTCATTGCTTATTTTACCCCTATGACAATCATTAAGTGTTGTACCACATAATTCTTGACAAATGTATATTTTATTTTATGTACGCTGAGAGCATATGCACCAAGACAAATTCCTTGTGTGTCCAATCACACTTGGCCAATAAAAATTCTCTTCTGTTCTATTCTAATACTTCTGCTTTGTATGATTCTTTAGGGCCTTATTTCACTCTACTAATCAACAAAGGAAGCAATCTCTCTTAGCTAGCCTGTGTGTCTCCATAAACCCTAGTTAACACATGCATGGGATTATTTATTTGTTTGTTTGTTTGTTTGTTTATTTATTAGATTTGTATGCCGCCCCTCTCTGTAGACTGCTTCATAGAATATCATTCTATTGAAAGTGCTTAGAGTGAAATGCCCCTCAGAGTTTTACTTCTTTCATAAGAGTAAACACCAGTTTAAATGAAAACTGAGTTTTTACTTGATTTTGAAATGTTTCTCTTGTATATCTTTTCCTTTGTCCAGAAGTGGAGAGGCTGTAACAAGTGATACAAACAACAAAAAGGTATTTTATTTCACTCTCTTTACTTATTTATTCAATGTCTATGGCTGATCCTCTTATACAGTGTGACTCTGGGTGATTTTATTAACTTCTTGAATCCACTGTAACTTGCAATCACAGATGCTACTACCTGTCTTCTAGAACAGTGATGGCTAGCCTTTTTGCCATTGCGTGCCAAATGTGGGGGTATTGTATTGTATTTGTATTGTATTTATTAGATTTGTATGCCGCCCCTCTCCGAAGACTGGGGTGGTACAGGGGGTGTCGCGCACCCATTTGCCCACACCCATAACTCAGTGCGCTCCGTGCATGCGAGCGCAAAGCCCCCTTACTCTCCCCATGCTTATGGCATGGTGGGCCTGGTTTTTTTTTTTAACCTTCCCCAGGCTCCAGAGGCTTTCTAACAGCCTGGGGAAGGAGAAAACGGCCTTCCCCTCCCAAAGACCCTCCAAATGCCCACTGGAGGCTGAAAACTACCTGTTTCCTGACTTCCAGTGGAACCGGAAGGCCTGTTTTTCACTCTCCCTAGACTGGACAGGCTTTCTAGGAGCTTGGGGAGGGTGAAAATGGCCTCTACCCCAGGGGGAGAGGGCAGAAATGGTTCATTTGCCCAAAATGGCCTCCCCCCCAGAGGCCCTCCGGAGGCCGGAAATGGTCCATTTGCCCACAATGGCCTCCCCCACAGAGGCCCACCAGAGGCAGGAAATGGCTCGTTTGCCCAAAATGGCCTCCCCCCCCGAGGCCCTTTGGAGGCCGGAAATGGTCTGTTTGCTCAAAATGGCCTCCCCCCTCCCCCCGGAGGCCATGAACACCCTCCCAGAGCCTCCTTGCGAGCCTTTTACTAACCTAAAAAGGGACGCTAGAGACTTCTGGGAGGGGAGGAGGGTGTGGCCAGCCAAAAATCAGCGGGCACGCTGGAACTGATATATGGCAATGGCTCCCATGCTGGCAGATATGGCTCTGCGTGCCACCTGTGACATGCGTGTTACAGGTTTGCCATCATGGTTCTAGAAGAATTTACTTGGTATATTGTTAATAATAATAATAATAATAATAATAATAATAATAATAATAATAATAATAATAATATAATTGATGCTGTGGCACAGATGATCCACTGAAACTTGTGCCGGAACTACCATTTACCAGTGGCAAAGAACTGGTGGGATCATAAGCCCGAAAAAGTGGTCGAAAATGAGCAAGCAAAACTACTGTGGGACTTCCAACTTCAGACTGACCGAATTCTGAAGCATAACACACCAGACATCCTGATTGTGGAGAAAAAGAAAGTATGGATCATTGACATCGCAATCCTAGGAGACAACAGAATTGAGGAGAAGCAGCTAGAGAAATTAGTGAAATACGAAGATCTAAAAATCGAGCTGCAACGACTCTGGCATAAGCCAGTGAAAGTGGTCCCAGTGGTACTTGGCACGCTGGGCGCAGTACCAAAGGATCTCAGCGGACATTTGAAAACCATCCGAATTGACAAAATCTCCACCTGTCAATTGCAAAAGGCCGCTTTATATAACATAACAAAGAGTTAAACTTTAAAAGGTTGTACTAATTTAAAAAATGGTAGAAACAGCAGATTAAAGGGAAGGTGAGAGAAGTTTAATACCTTTGAAATTAATGAGAATGAAGCCATAATTATGTTTTAAGGCTGGATTTCTCAACAAACTCCTATTACAGACATTCAATATGATGGAACTTCAGAATTAACACATAAAGGATTATGCCACAAATTGCTTTGAACATTTGTGGCATTCAATTTTTTCTTTATATGCCTTTAAGGGGAAAAATTAGCTTACCCAGATATAATCAGTAAAGAAAATACTGAAGTTGTTAATCAGTGATGTCTTGTGAGTTATGCAATTGATAAGCTTTGCATTACATACATATCAGGTCATAAATACTGAGCTATTGCATTTTTAACAATTATCATAAATAATACAGTGTTCCCTCGATTTTTGCGGGTTCAAACTTCGCGAAAAGTCTATACCACGGGTTTTAAAAAATATTAATTAAAAAATACTTCGGGTTTTTTCCCCTATGCCATGGTTTTTCCCGCCCGATGATGTCATATGTCATCGCTAAACTTTTGTCTGCCTTTAATAAATATTTTTTAATAAACTTTAATAAATAAACATGGTGAGTAATAATCTAAATGGTTGCTAAGGGAATGGGAAATTGCAATGTAGGGATTTGAAGTGTTAAGGGATGGCTTGTGATACTGTTCATAGCCAAAAATAGTGTATTTACTTCCGCATCTCTACTTCGCGGAAATTCGACTTTCGCGGGCACTCTCGGAACGCATCCCCCGGGAAAATCGAGGGAACACTGTACTTAGAATTTTTTACATGAAGATGTTCTTATTTTGCATGTATGCTTGTAAGGTTTTAATTTAATAATCTATGTACTATTGCTTGAATTTGCTTCAAATTATTTTCATATCCTGTATTGGATTGTTCACTTGTTTGTCTATGTATTCTTCACCCTTTTGCACAATAGCTTCCTAAACATGGGAAATCTCGCAAAGTTACGAACTTGCCTGGAAAAGTTCTTCGCTCCCTTAATCCGTTAGTTTTCCAAAATGTTGAATACGAAGTCTGGCGGCAGTCAAAAATAGGTAAGGGGCTAATGCTGAAATCACTTCCTCTTTTTGTGCTCACCTAAGAGTATAGTATAATCCATTTTCTTTCTGTGCTTGCAGATCAGCAAAAACAAGATTTCTCTATTGCTGCTGGCATGCAGTATTCAGTTGGAGATAAATGTAAAGTAGGTGGCATTACATCTGAGTAACTCTGCTTAACAGCTCTTTCATTTTTCAGCATCGTGTATAGGGTTTCATTTAAGATGACCACTTTTCCCCCATCAGGGTTATATGCTTTTAAGAGCAGCTTTGCAAGGCATAAATGTGTCTGGAGCAAGACTGGGCATGATGGTACAGAGATGGGAGAATTTGCTGTTGCATTAAATTTGCACTGCCTCTCTAGGATGAAATGTTGATAGGCCCACTGTTTTATTTCATTGTGCTACTTTGGCTTATTATCTTATGCTCTGTTTCTGATTCAGCCATTTGTTTATTATCTTCATTGTCTCATTTTGCCTGGTTGATAACTCTCAGCTCTCCCAGATGTAATTTATTTATTTATTTATTGGATTTGTATGCTGCCCCTCTTCGGAGACTCGGGGCGGCTAACAGCAACAATAAAGCAGTGTACAATAGTAGTCTGATGTTAGAAATAATTAAAAGCCCATTAATATAAAAAAACCAAACATACATACATACCATGCATAGAATTGTAAAGGCCTAGGGGGAAGAGGGTCTCAATTGCCCCATGTCTGACGGCAGAGGTGGGTTTTAAGCAGCTTACGAAAGGCAAGGAGGGTGGGGGCAATTCTAATCTTTGGGGGGAGTTGGTTCCAGAGGGCCGGGGCCGCCACAGAGAAGGCTCTTCCCCTGGGTCCCGCCAAGCGACATTCTTTAGTTGATGGGACCCGGAGAAGATCCACTCTGTGGGTCCTAACTGGTCGCTGGAATTCGTGCAGCAGAAGGCGGTCCCTGAGATAATCTGGTCCGGTGCCATGAATGGCATTGGAGCATCCCTAACATTGTATAGTTTCTACATTCCGTAGCTTGGAGCCACTCAGAGGGTCCCCTTGTCATGGGCCTACTAGCAAAGCTTCTAGCTCTGGTGATGTTACCTAATTTAGGGTAACAAAACATCTTCAGGAAAACAAGCAAACTCAGACAGCACCAAGGACCCCTCATTTTAACTCTGAGCAACAAATACTAATGATACCTTGTCTTACAAACTTAATTGGCTCCGGGAAGAGGTTCTTAAGGTGAAATGTTTGTAAGACGAAACAATGTTTCCCATAGGAATCAATGGAAAAGCGATTAATGCGTGCAAGGCCAAAACTCACCCTTTTTGCCACTCAAAGCGCCCGTTTTTGCACTGCTGGGATTCCCCTGAGGCTCCCCTCCATGGGAAACCCCACCTCCGGACTTCCGTGTTTTTGTGATGCTGCAAGGGAATCCCAATAGTGCAAAAACGGGTGCTTCACTGGCAACGGAAGTCCAGAGGTGGGGTTTCCCAGCGAGGGGAGCCTCAGTGAAATTGCAGCATCGCAAAAACATGGAAGTCCTTGAAACCCCACCTCTGGACTTCCATGTTTTTGTGATGCTGCAGTTTTGCTGAGGCTCCCCTTGCTGGGAAACCCCACCTCCGGACTTCCGTTGCCAGCAAAGCGCCCGTTTTTGCGCTGCTGGGATTCCCCTGCAATATCACAAAAACACGGAAGTCCGGAGGTGATGTTTCTCATGGAGGGGAGCCTGAGGGGAATCCCAGCAGCACAAAAACGGGCACTTCGCTGGCAGAAGTCTGGAGGCGGGGCATCCCAGTGGCAGTGGCTTGGGTTTGTAAGGTGAAAATAGTTTGGAAGAAGAGGCAAAAAAATCTTATACCCTGGGTTTGTATCTCGAAAAGTTTGTATGACGAGGCGTTTGTAAGACGAGGTATCACTGTAGTCTCCTTTATAAGAGTGTTTTTAGAAGGACTTCTCAGATAATTACATCTTCAGTTACTTAGGACTTTTGAGGTCAATAGCAGCATCTTAAATTGTATTTGATAAGGAACTGGGATTGCCTTAAAATTAGAAAAATCTATTGGGTCAAAGGATTCTCTCCCCCCCCCCCCCCCCCCAAAAAAAAAGCCTTATGGATTACAGAATAAAGAATGACGAATGCCATGTGTTTGGTTCAGTTTCTTTCACCTTACTGCACAACAAATTTGAGATTAAAAAGGATGCCAATATTTTTGGCAGTTTCTGAAAGATATTCTGTATTTGGTACAAGAGTTAATTTACAATTATCACGACATGCGTTGGTTGTTAGCTTTGTTTTCTTTTTAAAAAAAATATGAAAGTGATGTTCATTGGCACAACTTGTAGCAATCAATTCCAGAGTTTAAAGTGCTATATCACTAAAGAAATATTTAATCTCTCCTGAATTTCTCACCGTTCTGCATCATTGAATTATCTGCACGTCACTAAAATGAGAGTGGATTTATAAAAAAAACTTTCCCCAATTTATAAACCTCTTTCCTGTATTTCCTTTTGCATACAATTTATTTTCTCCGTAGGTATATTTAGAGCCCAGTGGAAGGTATTACAATGCTCACATTCAAGAAGTCCAGTCTGGAGATGGACCAATTACTGTTTTTGTGGAAGAACTTGGTGTTAAGTAAGTATTCTTGGGATGTATGGTGGAAATACTGTGAGATAGCCCAATTTGTGAAGTAATAGACTTGCCTTACTTCACATATTTAGAAGCATTTATGGAGGTCAGACATAAATATTTGATGACTATGCAAGAACCCCTCCAAATCTGTAATATAACAATGAAATGTTCTAAAGGGAACACATTTTGCTATTCAAAATGGAATATTGTTGATTTCTGTTTGGTCATTTTGTCTGGCTTGCGAAAGATGAGTGAAAGAGTGATAATGGCACTTGTAAGTTGTACATTAAAAAGGCAGAATGAAGATTAGTATATAAATAATAAGTATTCAGTGCTAGAATATTTTGAATTAGATCTTGAAAGGGCTATGTATTTTTGGGTCGTGTCATTTCCATTAAAACTAAGTAATACACACAATTGCTAAATTTATATTCTCTTAGAAGTAAATAGTGTGTTTTGATAATAGTATGTGATAGTACTTATTATGTAACTATAAATGTGAGATACTAAAATGAATATTTTGATTATGATCAGAGAAATACTTTTGATGCACAATTATTGGGAACTTCTAGTGTATTATTTAGTAGCTCTTTTATATTGCTAACAAAATTGTTCTGCAATTTACATCCTTACTTATTCACTGGAGTAGATATAAAACTAGTCTTGCAGGAAATGATGGAAATATATTAAAAACTAGTGGTTAATAATAATAATAATAATAATAATAATAATAATAATTATTATTATTATTTATTAGATTTGTATGCCGCCCCTCTCCGAAGACTCAGGGCGGCTCAGGTTAAGGCATCAGGAACCAGAAAACGTGTTTCATGCCTTAGGCGTGAGAGCCAGTTGAATTATTTTGGATTAGTTACTTTCTCTCAATTCACCTCACCTCACAGGGCTGTTGTGGGAAAATAGAAGGATGAAAGAATATTAAGTATGTTGAGTTATTTATAAAAACAATAAAGGCAAGTTACAAATGAAATAAATAGTGAAAGGAATTAAATGTGAAAAACTATTAAATATAGATCTGTTAAACCAATTAAAATACAGTAGTACCTCTAGATACAAGCTGCTCCACATGCGAGTATTCCAAGTTACGAGCTGAGACGCGAGCAAAATTTCTGTTCAACACCCGAGCTCAAATTCGGGATACGAGCCGCGCGTCCACTAGGTGGCGCAAGAATTCCAATTTTTTTTCCAGTTATCTCAGCGCGAAAAGCCAAATATAAATGCATTCGTTCGAGATACGAATTGATCGACATACGAGCTCGGCTCTGGCACGAATTAAACTCGTATGTCGAGGTACCACTGTATGTGTTTTTAAAGCCAAGAAAAGTTGGAGCCATTAGATTCAGGAGAGAGGGCATGGCATTGCAGAAAATGGCAGTGATTGCTTCTCTTACTGGAATGTATTTCAGTTGCCCAAGTTAAGTAAAATCCTCACTGGATTTAACTCTTGTGATTCTTTCTGTTAGTAATAGCAATGTAAACATTGTTTGGAAAGAAGTGACATGTAAATTAAGCACACACACACACACACACACACGAATGAGACGGACAGAAATTGAAAATTATGTTCCATAACATGTATAGGGTCTGTTGACAACTTGTTTGGTTTTACTAATGTCTTCAGTGCAAAAGTTCTGCTGCACGAATCCCAGCGACCAGTTAGGTCCCACAGAGTGGGTCTTCTCCGGGTCCCGTCAACTAAACAATGCCGCTTGGCAGGACCCAGGGGAAGAGCCTTCTCTGTGGCGGCCCCGGCCCTCTGGAACCAACTCCCCCCAGAGATTAGAATTGCCCCCACCCTCCTTGCCTTTCGTAAGCTACTTAAAACCCACCTCTGCCGCCAGGCATGGGGGAATTGAGATACCCTTTCCCCCTAGGCCTTTACAATTTTATGCATGGTATGTCTGTATGTCTGTTTGGTTTTTATTATAATGGGTTTTTAATTGTTTTTAGTATTGGATTATTATTATATGCTGTCTTATTATTGCTGTTAGCCGCCCCGAGTCTCCGGAGAGGGGCGGCATACAAATCCAATAAATAAAATAAAATAAATAAAAGTGAAACTACTACAGAGGCTTTGTTTTTTCTTTCTTCCATCAGGCATTCGGTACTGCTAAGAAACATTAAACCTCTTCCACAGGCAACTCCTTTGGAAACCTGGAGCACGGTACCGGGGAAGAAAATTAAAAAAACCACTTCGGCGCATGGGCAAAATGTTCAGACTGGTATGTTTTTCAAACTTGAATTCTACTGACTTGATTGCTGATCTGTTTTTTGTTAACTGATGAAAAATATTTCTTCCAGATACAGATTGCAGAGGCTCCAAAACTCCAAACAGGCTAATAAAAACCACATCAGCTTTGCCTCCTCGAATGCAAATCACAAAACAGCATCACTTGCCCAGTTTGTCCTCTCAACAGTCTTCTGCTCATCACAAAACTAAAGGCAGAAGCCCTCTGCAAGCTGTAAGGTGACCAATATCTCACACTTTTTTGGCTATAACTCGACATTTTAAAAGAGGAGAAAACTAACTCTCCTTTCTATGTTTTATTTTATTTCATTTTATTTTCTTTAAGCTTGGATTTCTTTTTCAAAATGCTATACACTTAAGAGTGAAGATAGAAAAGAAAAAGGAATTATTTAAAAAATGTAGTAACTACATAGGAACTTACAAAATACTAAGACAAGGAAAAATATTTCTCTATTACTTTACTAATAAATTAAAACTGATGTAATAATATCACAATTTGACTCAAATTAAAAGCTATTATTAGAGTCATAGGTTAACAGTCAAAAACAGCCAAATTGATAGACTTATTAGAATAATGAGAAGAAACAAGAATTTCTAGCTAAACCTGAAGAAAAAATGAAGTATCCAAAGCTACTTATCTAAAGTAAGCATATAACATGTAGAAGATGAGTAGGCTAAGATGAAAGGTGGGGTTAAACATGTCATTAGTTTGGGATAATTGTGTAGCCACAAGAGACCTTAAGAGCAGCCCCCACCATGAATTTCATGGATCCTTATCTAGCACCACTTTAGCTTGGACTGTTAATTGACCAGATTCTTGTTCATAGGGAGCAATAAACTCCTCAACACTTTAAATTCAGTGAGTGTCCTTGGTCCTTTGCACCCGATAGACATCAGACAGAATCGAAAGATTGAATCGAATCGAAATGTTTTGTTAAGAGAATCCTAAACTTGGATTATGCAAAATTGTATGGGTGGTCCTTAATAATTGGAACTGGATTTCTGTTGATAAGTGATGCAGTTATAAAGTGACCCCATAGCTTAGTGATGTCATTTCCTGTTGCCTTCGTTAAAGTGTGGATTGTGAGTAGTGAACCCTGGATAACTTGTGTTGTGGTTAGCTCTGGCCCAGCTCCTGCCCCAAGGAATGTGCAGGTGGATGTGGGGGAGACATCCACATGCCGCAGGCCTGTTTTGCTCCTGATGGAATCTGCCGATGAAGCCTCCTCTGACCAAGGAAGCATGAGTGTCAGGGAAGAGGGGAGTTTGGCAGACAGCCCAGGAGGAGATCAATCATCTGTATCATCCCTGGATTCTGAACAAGAATTAATGACACCTCCACGCATGCGTAGAGTGATGCATAGGAGACAACAACTGAAGGATTATTACAAGAGAAAATGAGGCCCCCTGTGGTTGGGTGGGGCTCCAGTAATTAGGGCTGCTGCTATAAATAGCAGCGTGTGGGTTTGGCCGTTGTGAAAGAGTATCAGATCGCAGTTCTTCAGGAACTGTGTGTTGCTGTTTTCTGGACTTTGTTGATTTTTCACGCCTTTGAAACCGCAGCAGAGCAACTAGTGTGTGTGCCTCACTTCGTTGGAAGAAGAAGGGGTGTGAAGTTTCTTCACAGCTGCTAGCTAAGTACTCAATGACTGCTTAAGGGAAATTGTACAGACTACCCGGTTGTTTTGGGACAAGTGCTCTTTGCAATACAAAAAGAGTGCTTAGTTTATTTTGAATTTTGTGATAAAGAACATTGTTTTTAATTTTCAAACGTGTGTGTTTCTGCAATTTGTACCCTTGGATTTTTGGGAGGCTCCTACCAGAGAGCCCGGCAGAACAACTTGTAAACAGACTCACAGGCATCTAAATGAAGGCTGCCCAGAGGGGGAGAATGTTTGGTCACTTGTGAAATGCAGTAGGGTTGACGGTGGCTGCTGCCATGGGTTGGAGGGGGGGGGGGCAAGGAGAAACACAAATGATTTACAGAGTGATTTTGTGACCTTTGCTGCTGGCTTCCCTGTTGACTTTGCTTATGGGAAGTATACAGGGGAGGTTGGAAATGGTGACCATGGGACTGTTGGATGTTGCAATTTTGGTTATAAGTGCTTCCTAAATGCCCAGATCATGGTCATGTGAGTGAATGGATACCTGGACACTTGGAACTTTGAGAATTGGTCATAAGTGTCATTTTGTTCAACCTCATTGTAACTTTGAATAGCCATTGAACAAGTAATTGTTAACTGAGAACTATCTGTACATGCAAAATTATAGTCAATTAACTTGTCCAAATTATATTAAATTTAATGTCAGATAGGATATTTTTTACATGTTATTTTTTTTGACACTGAAGCATTCTCACAAACCTTTTGCCAGTCCTCTAATGGAGTAATTAAATGTAATTTTTTTTGTGTTAGGCATTTTAACTTTCCATGAGTTACCATACATAACTTCACCCAAGTATATTTTTGTAAGAATATATGGCCAGGTGATGCTTAACCAAAAAAGCTGGAATGCAAAGTCAGCATTTAAAATTTGTGTATTTCTGTAGTCATTCATCTTCCCGAACTGCTGAGCTTTGTGTCATTGCCACCATGTATGAATGAACATATATTGCAATATTGATACACATGTTCTTTTTGATAGGGCTATTCTCCTTGGATTTTCTGTTGAGAAACTAAATGCTTTCAAAGAGAGGCATAATTCAGAATTTGAATTAGCAGAAATTTAAACACAGGTTTTAAACGGTAATATTTTTGCTTTAAGTGAAGATAAATTTCCAGCGATAAAAAGTTTACACTAGTTTGAAATGTAGGATTAGCTTTTTAATCCCAACAATTTGGAAGGTTAAAGCAATCAACATCAGATGAAACCCCATTTGGCCACTACACATTGTACATGCAATGCCCAGGAAACAGTTTCTAAAAACAAGACCAAATGAATATTTGAAATGCCATAAAAGGATAATAGAGGGGCATAATGGCTCAGTGATTAAAGATGCTGAACTTGTCAACTGGAAATTTGACAGCTAGGGTTTGAGATCCGAACTCTTCACGACAGAGTGAGCTCCTATCACTTGTCCCAGCTCCTGCCTAACTAGCATTTAAAAGCAAGCAAATGCGAGTAGATTTATTTATTTTATTTATTTATTTATTGGATTTGTATGCCGCCCCTCTCCGTAGACTCAGGGCGGCTAACAACAATGATAAAAACAGCATGTGACAATCCAATCCAATACTAAAATAACTAAAAAAAAACCTTATTATAAAAACCAAACATACATACAGACATACCATGCATAAATTGTAAAGGCCTAGGGGGAAAGAATATCTCAGTTCCCCTATGCCTGACGGCAGAGGTGGGGTTTAAGAAGTTTATGATAGGCGAGGAGGGTGGGGGCAATTCTAATCTCTGGGGGGAGTTGGTTCCAAAGGGCCGGGGCCACCACAGAGAAGGCTCTTCCCCTGGGTCCCGCCAAACGATATTGTTTAGTTGATGGGACCCGGAGAAGGCCCACTCTGTGGGACCTAGGTACCACTTTGGTGGGAAGGTAACAGTGTTCTGTATGCCTTGCTAAATGGTCAGGCTGCCCAGGTGGCCATGGAAATGTCTTCAGACATCGCTCGATCCCTCAGCTAAGAAGTGGAGATGAACACCGCCCCCTAGAGTCAAACACAACTAGATGAAGGAAATCTTTACTGTTGTTTTTTTTAAAAATAACTTTTATTAAAAAGTTTTAATAGATGTAATTTCCTCCCCCCAGAAAAACAGATGGTGAGACAGTGCAAGAATTGGACCACCAAAACAAGAATTGTAATGTTGGTCTTTCTCCAGAGGAACATAAAGATAAACAAGCTATGGATGAAGTTAATTCACTTTATGAAAGCCAATTCCAGGATGAAGAAGCTTTCCCTGCACTTTTGGTAAGGGTACTGGGTTTACCATCGGGCTATATGTATTCTGGGCTACAGCACATTATTATTCTGTTCCAGTGAATAATGAAAGATAGTCTGTCTTTCTCAGAACTGAAATATTACCTGATATGTTCTGCTTTGCTAGTTGAATCTGTTGCATACTATGGTAATTGAATAATACAGATATTTTACACCAGTCCCAAGATGTCTAATAAGATAAACCAAATTCTAAAGTTTTTTCCCCCCCAAGCCGCCGCCAGTGGGATGTCCCGCTTCCGGACTTCTGTTGCCAGTGAAGCGCCCATTTTTGTGCTGCTGGGATTCCCCTGAGGCTCCCCTCCATGTGAAACACCACCTCCGGACTTCCATGTTTTTGCGATGCTGCAGGGGAATCCCAGCAGCGTAAAAATGGGCGCTTTGCTGGCAACGGAAGTCCGGAAGCGGGACATCCCACTGGCGGCGGCTTGGGGGGGGGAAAAACTTTAGAATTTGGTTTATCTTATTAGACATCTTGGGACTGGTGTAAAATATCTGTATTATTCAATTACCATAGTATGCAACAGATTCAACTAGCAAAGCAGAACATATCAGGTAATATTTCAGTTCTGAGAAAGACGGACTATCTTTCATTATTCACTGGAACAGAATAATAATGGGCGCTTTGCTGGCAACGGAAGTCCGGAGGTGGGGTTTCCCAGCGAGGGGAGCCTCAGCGAAATCGCAGCATCACAAAAACATGGAAGTCCGGAGGTGGGGTTTCGAGGACTTTCATGTTTTTGCAATGGTGCAATTTCGCTGAGGCTCCCTCGCTGGGAAACTACACCTCCGGACTTCCGTTGCCAGCGAAGCACCCGTTTTTGCACTGTTGGGATTCCCCTGCAGCATCACAAAAACACGGAAGTCCGGAAGTGGGGTTTCCCATGGAGGGGAGCCTCAGGGAAATCCCAGCAGCACAAAAATGGGCGCTTTGGCTGGCAAAAGAGGTGAGTTTTGGGCTTGCACGCATCAATTGCTTTTCCATTGATTCCTATGGGAAACATTGTTTCATCTTACAAACTTTTCACTTTACAAACCTCGTCCCGGAACCAATTAAGTTCGTAAGATGAGGTATCACTGTATATAAATTTAAAGCAAGAAGATAATTTTTAGGCCTGCGATTCTTAGCACTATTATTAGGACACAACATCTGAGGAATCCTGTTATTTTTCTTTTAAAAACCCCCAGTAAACATTCAGAATTAATTTTGCTAAGGTTACCTCTTTGGTTACCTCTAAGGTTACCAAACCGTGATGTTTAATAAACTTATTATGGAAACATGTTAATTTAAATTTTGATTAAAAGCGCTTTGGCTCTTGTGACCAGGACTTTGATATAAAGTTAGTGGCTTTCTCAGACTCATATTCAATTATTTCAGAATACACCCATGTTTCAAGTAGCTACACAGACTAATGAGACCTCTGCATGGCAGACTTCCCAAGTTCACAATGGAAAAAGAATTGGCAACCTAAAGGAAGAACAAGTGACAAAAAATAAAGATGCAAAGGATGAGAAAGGTATGAACAAAAGCAGATATTGGGCTTTCTTTGGATTGGCAACAAATATATTTACTTATTTATTTATTGGATTTGTATGCCATCCCTCTCCGCAGACTCGGGGCGGCTAACAACAATGATAAAAACAGCATGTAGAAATCCAATTAATAAAACAACTAAAAACCCTTATAATAAAACCAAACATAATACCATGCATAAGTTGTAATGGCCTAGGGGGAAGGAATATCTTAACTCCCCCATGCCTGGCGGCATAAATGAGTCTTGAGTAGTTTACGAAAGACAGGGAGGGTGGGGGCAGTTCTAATCTCCGGGGGGAGTTGGTTCCAGAAGGCCGGGGCCACCACAGAGAAGGCTCTTCCCCTGGGGCCCGCCAAACAACATTGTTTAGTCGACGGGACCCGGAGAAGGCCAACTCTGTGGGACCTTATTGGTCGCTGGGATTCGTGCAGTAGCAGGCGGTTCCGGAGGTAATCTGGTCCCGTGCCATGTAGGGCTTTAAAGGTCATGACCAACACTTTGAATTGTGACCGGAAACTGATCGGCAGCCAATGCAAGTCACGGAGCATTGAAGAAACGTGGGCGAATCTTGGAAGCCCCACGACGGCTCTCGTTGCTGCGTTCTGCATGATCTGAAGTTTCCGAACACTTTTCAAAGGTAGCCCCATGTTAAAAATATTAATTTATTATTCAATAAAGGAAATAACACACTAAAAGAATAGCATAAACTGGAGGGTTTGAAGATCCTAAAATGTTGGTGTGTTTTCAGAACATGGATGAATAAGCCTATGCCATCTAGGTTATTAGATTTCAGGTTCACATGTTGTTGGCTGTATTGGCTAAAGATGATATAGAAGTTCATAACATCCTCAAGTTGAAATATCTGCTTTCTGTTTATTCTGTGATTTCATTAATTTTGCTGCCTTCTTACACATTATTGCAGCGTCTAACGTTGAACAGATTCTTGCAGAGCAGAAGCTGCATCCCAGAATGTCTAAGGTAAGCCTGGTGCACTGTGATGCCTCCTGATTATTTCTTGTTTTGCAAAATGGATACCATCAAGAGTCCTTTTTAATTTACAGGACACCAAGGAGGATGTAGCTGTTGCAGATATATCATCTCCCTCAAGCAATGGAAATATTCATTCGCCACCAGTTGAGCAGGTAAGAGATGTATGTTTAAATTTGCGTGGCAGTTTCAGGGGAAAGGTTAACTTAATTGAAGTTTGTTTCAAAACTTGAATCTTAAGCAAATTACTAAAATTCATATTCTTTTTGTTGGAATCTTGAATAATAATCCATTAAAATATATGAGAGTCGCCCAGAAAGTAATGCATTGCGTTTTTCTTTCTTCAATACAGTGATCCCTCGAGTTTCACGATCTCGAGTATTGCGAAACGCTATATCGCGAGTTTTCAACCCGGAAGTAAACAACACCATCTGCGCATGCGTGCCTTTTTTTCTATGGCCATGCATGCGTAGATGGTGGAGTTTCCCGCCGGGCAGATAAGCTGCTGGGCGGCTTCCCTGGGTCTTGCCCCGGTAAGACCCCAGCGGCGGCACGAGCAACGGCGTGGGCGGGCGGGCGGCATGCGCGGGGACACCCCAGCTCCGCTTCCCAGCTGGGAAGCGGCCCCAGCAACGGCGTGGGCGGGCGGTGCGCGCGCGCTTGGGGAAACCCCAGCTCCGCTTCCCAGCTGGGAAGCCGCCCCAGCAACGCGCGCGCGCTTGGGGACATCCCAGCTCCGCTTCCCAGCTGGGAAGCCGCCCCAGCAACACGCGCGCGCTTGGGGACATCCCAGCTCCGCTTCCCAGCTGGGAAGCGGCCCCAGCAATGGCATGGGCGGGCGGGCGGTGCGCGCGCGCTTGGGGAAACCCCAGCTCCGCTTCCCAGCTAGGAAGCCGCCCCAGCAACGCGCGCGCGCTTGGGGACATCCCAGCTCCGCTTCCCAGCTGGGAAGCGGCCCCAGCAATGGCGTGGGCGGGCGGGCGGTGCGCGCGCGCTTGGGGAAACCCCAGCTCCGCTTCCCAGCTGGGAAGCCGCCCCAGCAACGCGCGCGCGCTTGGGGACATCCCAGCTCCGCTTCCCAGCTGGGAAGCGGCCCCAGCAACGGCGTGGGTGGTGCGCGCGCGCTTGGGGAAACCCCAGCTCCGCTTCCCAGCTGGGAAGCCGCCCCAGCAACACGCGCGCGCTTGGCAACGGCGTGGGCGGGCGGGCGGCACGCGCGCGGGGAAACCCCAGGCGGGAGCAACTGGGTGGGCGGGCGAAGGGCGGGCGGCGGTGGAAGTAAAAACACCATCTGCGCAGATGGTGTTTTTACTTCCGCACCGCTACTTCGCGAAAAATCGATCATCGCGAGGGGTCCTGGAACGGAACCCTCGCGATGATCGAGGGACCACTGTAATTATTTATTGAACACAATGAAACTTACACACAAGAAAGAATTATGTTTTTTCCACACTCCCTATTTTTCCACATAATCTCTGTCCCGTTCTATGGCCTTCCTCCATTGAGACACAAGGGCGGGTATGTCCTGTCGGCAGGGATGGGCAGCAGCCGGAACGGTCGGGAACGCCATTCTGGCAGTGGAAACGGAGCGCGTAGGGCTGCTCCGTTGCTGCTGGGTGTGCACGTGCAGCCGGCGCGATTCCGGTAAAAATTACCGGGGTTTTGCTTCTGCGCATGCGCAGAAATAAACAAATGGCAATTTTTACCCAAATCTTGCCACTGCAAGGACAGCAACGCGAAATTTCATCTGCTGCACATGCGCAGTACCCAAATCTCGCTGCGGCACCTAGAGCGGCAGCTGGGGCCAATAAGCAACAGCTGCCCACCCGAGCTCCAGCTGGGTGGCCTGCTCTCTGCTAACCCGCACCGCAGGCATCTCTCGGCGCACGTGGAAGAGTAGAGAGCTCGGGGCCGCCCTGCCTGCTCCATCGAGCAGGAGGTCGAAGGTAAGAGCAGTGGCGTGGTGGAGCGAGCAGGCTGCTTGTGACTGCGGCTGGGGGCGGGGCAGCGGCAGGCAGCGCAGCGGGCAGCTGGGGGCCAGGGGGCGATGTAGTGGGCTGGGGGGGGGTTGCGGCAGGCCGCCTCTTATCTTATTTTGCAGGTCGTGAGCGACTGGCAGCTCTTCTCCCCAATTTCTGGGTCTATTTACTTCTGCGCATGCGCGGAAGCAAAAAAATCCTTAGAGAATGGGCACACTCCGGGTGCGCGCACAACTGGCGTATTCCCGGTGCATTCTGGTGGGGCTAAAATTGGTAGCCCGCCCCTGCCTGTTGGTACCACTCCTTGTTTTGGTCACGAAGCCATTTCTGCACTGTAATGGCCTCACCTTCTGTGCCCAGTGACTAACTGTACCTCTGTGGACTGCAGATTCTCCTGTACACAAATGTTTGTGAATGTTCCCAAGTTTCTTTCTCCACAGTAAGAATACAGTGATCCCTCGATTTTCGCGATCTCGATCTTCGCGAAACGCTACACCATGATTTTTCAGAAAATATTAATTAAAAAATACTCCACGGTTTTTTTGCTATACCACGGTTTTTCCCACCCGATGACGTCATACGTCATCACCAAGAGTCACTTCTCTGTCTCTTTCTCTTTCTTTCCTGTCATTCTCTGCTTCAACCATTTTCTCATTTCTCTTTTTTCTCCCCTTTTTTCTATCATTTCTCTCTCTCTTTCTTACTCTCTCACACTCTCTTCCTCCCTCTCTCATCTCTTTCTTTCCTTCTCTCTCTTTCCTTCTCTCTCCCCCCCTCCACTTGCCCACGAGAAGAAAAAAAGCAACCTCTGCTGGGCAGCTCCCCTTGTGCCCCCGCTTTGTGCCTGCCTCTTTTGGGGATTTTTTTTTCTTTTCTTTTTTCGCCTTTGGTCTCCCATTAAGCCTGCTGCTTGGCCGCCGCCAAGGAGAAGCGTGGGGAGGGCGAGAGAGAGAGATCGTGGCATGCGAGGTCCCTGCAGAGCAGAGGGGGTGGCTGAGGCGGCAGAGGCGTAGCGGTGGCGGCGGCAGGCGAGCTTGGAGCCTTGCTTCGCCTCCTTCGCTGCAATACAAACGAAGGGGTCAGACGCAGCCTCGGCGAGCCGAAGGTTTCCGCGGCTCTGACACAGAGCAGGAAGGGCTGGTGGGGGCGACGAATCCACCTCCTCAGCCACCGGCTCCACCATCTGCGCATGCGCGGCCATTGAAAAAAGGGCGCACATGCGCAGATGGTGTTTTTACTTCCGCACCACTATATCGCGAAAAATCGATTATCGCGAGAGGTCTTGGAACGTAACCCTCGCAATACTCGAGGGATCACTGTATTCAGTAACGACACGCCGCTTGTATCATATATAACTTACAAACACCGTTTTGAAACACTGCTGCAGCTACGCTATCTGTGTGAAGAAACACAAAATTTACACACGCACTTCTGACAATTCAAATAATGTATATTGAAAGTTTCACATTCGTACCATTGTTGTAGGCTGAGAAAAAAAATGTGGTGCACTACTTTCTGGGCGACCCTCGTATATTGCACCAAATACTAGAATCTATAGAATGTTAATTCTTCACTAAAAATATCACTCTTAATTAAGGATATTCTGTATGTCTAATAAAGGGTAACAATATTCACAACATCAGGCGTTTGTCAACCTTGCAGCTTTATTAGATTTCTGACATTTGACAAGTTCAGCACTGTTTAGTGTGAAATCCTTTGGAGTAAGTTCAGTCTGAAAGCCAATTTATTACAGCTTTATATAATCACTTTGTTCAAGAATAATAATAGTGAAGGTTTATTTCTTTTCTGCTACATGTACAGGATATTTCCAAAAAATTGGCTGGATACTGTTTTGTCGAGCTGTCTGGTAGAATCCTCCCGAAAATGCACAGATACACACACTTTTGAAAATTCAAAACAATGTTCTTTAAACCGAAAATGCAAATAAACTAAGTCCTCTTTTTGTATAGCAAAGAGCACTTGTCTCCAAACAAACTGGTAATTTGTACAAGTCCCTTATCAGTTCTGAGATACTTAGCTTGCAGCTGTGAGGCAATTCACAGTCCTTCTTCTTTCACAAAATGAAACACACTTTGCTCTGGTTTAGTTTCAAAGCCGGGAAAAATCAGCACACAAAGGTCAAAGTCAGTAAAGCAGTCACGAAACACAATGATCAGATAATCCTCCACAATGGCCAAACCCACAGGCTGCTATTTATAGCAGCCTCACTAATTACCACAGCCCCACCCAACCACAGGTGGCCTCATTTTCTTTGATAATAATCTCTCAGTTGTTGCTGCCTATGTGGCTGTATCATTAACTCTTGTTAGGAATCCAAGGAGGAGCTAGATAATTGATCTCCTTCTGAGCTGTCTGCCACACTCTCCTCCTCCCTGTCACTCATGTCTTCTTGGTCAGAGGAGCCTTCATCAGCAGATTCCACCGGTAGCAAAACAGGCCTGCAGCATGTGGATGTCTCCCCCACACCCACAGTCCTTGGGGCAGGAGCTGGGCCAGAATTAACCACAACAGATGCTGGAAAATATATCCTGATCTAATCAAATATAAATTTTAAAATATATTTTTCTTGCGGAGCAATGAAGCACGTGGGGAGAGTGAATATTAGGCTACTTGAAACTGAGTTGCCCTCACTAAAGATGGTAGGATTGTATAATGTGTACTGTTAATTTGCTTTAAATTATCTTACAGTAAGGATGTTGTATATGCCCCTGATCATAGAATGCGAATGTTGTCAGTGATATTTTGCTTAAAGTATACTTTGGCCCATGTTTCCTGCATATTTCCAAGAAGACCGGTTCAACTAAAAGGGACTGAATTGGGCTATAAAATTGCAAAATTAATTTTCAGATTTTGAAACTGAATTATTTTTTTTAATTTAAAATATATTACAATTGATTTTAAAGAGTATTAAAAGTCCATATTGCTTTTACAGGAACGTTTATCAGGTATAAATGCTTCCCCATCTACAACTGTTCCTGAAATACATTTACCTCCCACTGTGCCTTCTGCACCAGCTGTTGTGCCAGCTTGGTTAAGTGAATCAACAGACTATGGATTAACAGGTTTGCAAGGGGGGAAAATCATTTTAGTCCCAAACTGGTTTTGCAATAGAAGATCATTAGTATTTTATACTGTTAGTACTCTGTCCAAACGGTTGGGTTGGTAATATATAAACAAGCCAACAATGTATGGTTGTATGGAATGATGTAATATAGCTTTAAAATGTGTGCTATGTTCTGATTGGCTGTAGTGATGCAAGTGGCCTTAAGAGGGAGCTAGAGATCATGGCTTAATGTTTCATTATGATGGATTCTTTGACTTGATAGTGTTCTCTGTGTTATGCTCTGATATTCGGATGTGTTTGCAAGCTGTAATATTGTTGTTGAATGTATAAGACAAAGACATACTGGTAAGATTATTGTACTTCTAGAGATTGACTAATTTCAACATGTATGACCTGGACTGTTTATTTGAACTATTGTGTTTCTTAAAGTAAACACTATATGCACTTCAGCATATCTCTGTGTGTGATTGAATAACTCAAGGGTTGCTCTGCACACACTTTAACACTAACCAATATTCTGTATTCAGAGGACAAATTAGAAACATAGAAACATAGAAGTCTGATGGCAGAAAAAGACCTCATGGTCCATCTAGTCTGCCCTTATACTATTTTCTGTATTTTATCTTAGGATGGATATATGTTTATCCCAGGCATGTTTAAATTCAGTTACTGTGGATTTACCGTATATACTCGAGTATAAGCCGACCCGAGTATAAGCCGAGGCACCAATTTTTGCCACAAAAACTGGGAAAACGTATTGACCCGAGTATAAGCCGAGGTTAGAAAATGCAGTGGCTACTGGTAACTTATAAAAATGGAAAACAATAAAATTACATTAATTGAGACATGTTTTAGAATATTTATTTTAAAGAAAACCAGTAAACTAGCTCTGTAAATTTAAAAGAGGGTAAACAAATTAACAATATTAACAATAAATTAAAAAGTAAAAAAAGTAGCTCGATCAGGAACAAAGCTAAAACCTAACAGTTAAAATCCTTCAAAACTGGATTCCTTCTCATCATTAATTGGATTTACATTATTGTTCTGTTTTTATATATGCTGTGAGCCACCCTGAGTCCTTGGAGAGGGATTGCATACAAATCCAATTAAATAAATAAACAAACAAACAAACAAATAAATAAGTGTATCCAAAGAAGAGCTTCAGCATTAGCTGCTGTGAGGTTATCAGCATAGAAAACCAAATAGATAGATAGATAGATAGATAGATAGATATAGATAGAAAGATAGATAGACAGACAGACAGACAGACAGAAAAATAGATAGATAGATAGATAGATAGATAGAAATAGATACAGATAGATAGATAGATAGATAGATATAGATAGAAAGATAGATAGACAGATAGACAGACACACAGACAGATAGAAAAATAGATAGATAGAAATAGATACAGATAGATAGATAGATAGATAGATAGATAGATAGATAGATAGAAAGAAAGAAAAATAGATAGATAGAAAAATAGATAGATAGAAAGATAGAAAAATAGATAGATAGAAATAGATACAGATAGATAGATAGATGATAGATAGATAGATAGATAGACAGATAGATAGATATAGATAGAAAGATAGATAGACAGACAGACAGACAGATAGAAAAATAGATAGATAGATAGATAGAAATAGATAGATAGAAAAATAGATAGATAGAAAAATAGATAGATAGAAAGATAGACAGATAGAAAAAGAATTCCTGTCTAGCTCTGCCTCATAACACATTATTAGATCCTATCCAAGCAAGGACAGCAACTACCACAAAATACCATTTTTTAAACAGTTTAAATCCTTTCAAAGGAGGGGGAGGAGAATCTGACAGCAGGGGGCCTTTTTAATCCGACTAAGGACAATGCAGAGAGAGCAAAGAATAGTTACTCACCATTGCTTTCCCCCCCTCTCGGTTGGAGCAAATGGCTGCCTCATTTGCTTCAGGCAGGGAGAGGAACTACGGCGTGCCAGAGGGGACAAAAGCTGGTGCCTCCTCGCTCTGGCTCAAGCAATGGCCCCCTCGTGTGGTGACTTTGTCAATGACCCGAGTATAAGCCGAGGCTGTGTTTTTCAGCCCATTTTTTGGGCTGAAAAACTCGGCTTATACTCGAGTATATACGGTATCTACCACGTCTGCTGGAAGTTTGTTCCAAGGATCTACTACTCTTTCAGTAAAATAATATTTTCTCACATTGCTTTTGATCTTTCCCCCAACTAACTTCAGATTGTGTACCCTTGTTCTTGTGTTCACTTTCCTATTAAAAACACTTCCCTCCTGGACCTTACTTAACCCTTTAATATATTTAAATGTTTCGATCATGTCCCCCCTTTTCTTTCTGTCCTCCAGACTATACAGATTGAGTTCATTAAGTCTTTCCTGATACGTTTTATGCTTAAGAATTAAAGTTACATGTCCCTGTGTGTGTGTATTTGTGTAAGTTTTCTTGGTATTTGGATTTCTTATTCATTTACTTATATATATGTCTACATTTCACATGCATCCATAGCAATATAAAATAAAAGTCACTATAAGAGTAATACAGAAATTATTATCCATAAAGGACATAATATTTCACAGCAGTATTGTCCATGCCTTCATTTCACCCTCTGCCCTGCCAACATTCTTGGGGGGCTTCAATAATAGCTTTGATTGAATTTGTACTTTTCTCTGCCTGCCTTGGACAATTTGAGAACAATAGCTTCTCTTTTATTTGCTTATATTTATGTTTGTGTTTTTCTCCATGTTTTAGATATTCCATCCCAAATTCCCGTGTCATCAGTGATACCAACCCCAACCCCTGGATTAGATTCAACTCTGAGTCAGGCAACCTCCAGTTCAGTTGCTACCATTCCAGTAACACTCCAGACAGTTAATCAGCCTTTACTACCTATGCCTCAAACACTGAACCCTTATCAGGATCCCTTGTACCCTGGATTCCCCATTAATGAAAAGGGGGAACGAGTTATTACTTCTTCATATTCTTTGTGTGGTACAGGAGAAGATCTACCAAACGGTAAGAGAATTGTCCCTTCCTTATGAAATGAAGTGTGGGAGTGTGTGTAAGTGGTGACAGTAGTAGGAAATGCTGTATATTTAGTAGTACTTTCAACTATTCAGTTTTTCTGACTCTTGGCATCTTTATAGACAAGTGTTCTCCATCCTGTATATATAAAACTCCATAAACTTTATTCCAAATAGTATAGCCCTACATGGTACTGGGCCATAATACATCCGGAACCGCCTTCTACCGCACGAATCCCAGCGGCCGATAAGGTCCCACAGAGCTGGCCTTCTCCGGGTCCCGTCGACCAAACAATGTCGTTTGGCGAGCCCCAGGGGAAGAGCCTTCTCTGTGGCGGCCCCGACCCTCTGGAATCAACTCCCCCCAGAGATTAGAACGGCCCTCACCCTCCTTGTCTTTCGCAAATTACTCAAGACCCACCTTTATCGCCAAGCATGGGGGAGTTAAGATATTCTTTCCCCCTAGGCCATTACAAGTTATGCATGGTATGTTTGTGTGTATGTTTGGTTTTACTATAAGGGTTTTTAGTTGTTTTATTAATTGGATTGTTACATGCTGTTTCTTATCATTGTTGTTAGCCGCCCCGAGTCTGCGGAGAGGGGCGGCATACAAATCCAATTAATAATAATAATAATAGTTTATAAGTGGATAGATAAAAATAAAAATTGAACAATATGAGAAATGTATGAATATACCAAAATGATTTTATACTTTCTCTTTTTTTATTAACTTAATTTCTATATTATTAGAATGTTTGAACAATATTCTTCTTTTCATTTAGATTAATATGTTGACTTAATGAATTAACAACATATTTTTTCTGTATTAAAATGAATCTTCTAAGATGAGAGGGGTAACTGTAACTCCTACTATGTGTTAAATGTTTGTAAGTCTGTGTGTGAATTTTAAGAAAATTAATAAAGTTTTATTTAAAAAAAAAAACCTCCATAAAAGTGGAACAAGCAGGAAGAGATGGCTAGTCTATGAAGGAGGTTGTCTCATCCAGTTATCTACTTTTACAGTTTAATGTAAGAATAAACGTTAGTTGAGAAAAGCTAAATTTTCATTTGATAGTTGAAACAAGTTTATTCATTCATTAATTCATTCATTAATTCATTCGATTTTTATGCCGCCCTTCTCCTTAGACTCAAGGCGGCTTACAACATGTTAGCAATAGCACTTTTTAACAGAGCCAGCACATTGCCCCCACAATCCGGGTCCTCATTTTACCCACCTCGGAAGGATGGAAGGCTGGGTCAACCTTGAGCCAGTGATGAGATTTGAACCGCTGACCTTCAGATCTACAGTCAGCTTCAGTGGCCTGCAGTACTGCACTCTACCTGCTGCGCCACCTCGGACATTAGAATTGGACATTAGAATTCTGATCATAATTTACTTCCTAACTATTTATAAATAAGGGCTGGAAAGCTGCTAAATATTTAATTGATGTGTATTTTGTTGGATAGATTAGATCACCAAACATCTACGGAGAGGGCCGGCATATAAATCTAATAAATCAATAAATAAAATAAATAAATTAAGTAATAACTGTGAGAAAAAATTAAAAAAATTAGTTAAATTCCAAGCTACTAATGTTTTCTTCCCTTACTCCAACTGTTACAGTAATGAGCATACAGTGGAGATCAATCCCTTTAAATAAGCTTAGCGTATATTCCACTTCTAGCAATATATGATCAGCTTGATCTAGAAAAAATATACTTTACAAATGAATCAATGACGGACAAAATGTGATCTGGAATCATTAAGTGTTGTACCACGATTCTTGACAAATGTATATTTTATTTTATGTACGCTGAGAGCATATGCACTAAGACAAATTCTTTGTGTGTCCAATCACACTTGGCCAATAAAATTCAATTCAATTCTATGTATAATATTAAGAAAAGATATGTTCTGAAGTTTGTGAAAAGAATCAAAACTTTCCATCAGTGATGTGTATAAGACTGTTGCTATTTGTGAGTGCTCATCTGTCCTACGCCTTTATTAAAAAAATCCATAGAAATAAATTATACTGGGATTATTTTACATCAACGATTATTTTATTTTGAAGAGTTGTGTTCTTTCATTTTTTCTATAATGTATTGGTAATAACACATTACAATATAACTAATGTTTTAGAAATATAAACACATTTTGATTGCTGAATTTCTGTTTTAATTTATATACATAAACTGAACAATCTTTTCTTTTTTCTTTTCATGAAGATAAAAATATCCTCAGATTTTTCTTCAATCTTGGTGTAAAGGTAACTATCAACATTCTTTGTTCTGTAAAATTGTCTGAAAAGCTGAATGATTTTTAATGTATTGTTTAAAAACTGTAATATTAGAATAATTAGCTGAGGGTGTGTCAAACTAATTGTTATAATCTCACTATATAAACCCAAAGTTGTGAACATATTCCTGCCTCCTGCTTTGTCCACACCAACTCAGTGAGATGAATTGGGCTAAGAAAGACCGATTATGACAGGGACCAGTCAGCTTTCATGCCTAAAGTTGTAGAACAATCTCTTGGTTTCTAGGCCAACATCTTAACCACTATACCAAACCTGCTCTACAAAACATCTTGCCAGCACTCCACAAAAATGTCCCAAGATTTTGTTTATTAAAGACTTCCAATATATATTGCAATTAAGTGAGTGGTTTATTTTAAATATACACTTTTACAAATAAAAAAGTTACAACAGAGTTAGCAAGTAAAATCTTGTGGGGAAAATTGGTTTATACAGCTAAGTCATTATAATCCAAGTTTATTTCACATTAGCTCCGGGAAGTGGAGTTAACTTGGGCTGTTTAGTTTTTGTTTAACCCGGCGGGAGATGTCTATTACTTTCTGGATATTTGGGACTAGTTCCATCCATCATGGGCATTTAACGATGATTATGGAAATTGTAGTTAAGCATATTTGGAAGGCACATGGTTACCTACCCTTAGCTTACACATATTTATAATTTTTTTAAAAATCACCATGGAAGAATAATAAACTAAGCAATGCTTAGAATGTGTTAATAAAGATAATGTTGGAAACTGGATAATATTATGTGGGCTTACCATGGAAGGCCTCCAGAAAATATCAAGGTTGTAGGCTAGACTGGAGAGCAGAAGGCAATAGTCTTCTTCATTTTTATTTATTTATTTATTGGATTTGTATGCCGCCCCTCTCTGGAGACTCGGGGCGGCTCACAGCAACAATAAGACAGCGTACATCAATAATCCAATACTAAAAACGATTAAAAATCCATTAACATAAAAACCAAACAGACATACAGACATACCATGCATAAAATTGTAAAGGCACAGGGGGAAAGAGTATCTCAATTCCCCCATGCCTGGCGACAGAGGTGGGTTTTAAGTAGCTTACGAAAGGCAAGGAGGGTGGGGGCAGTTCTAATTTCTGGGGGGAGTTGGTTCCAGAGGTCCGGGACCGCCACAGAGAAGACTCTTCCCCTGGGTCCCGCCAAGCTGCATTGTTTGGTTGATGGGACCCGGAGAAGACCCACTCTGTGGGACCTAACTGGTCGCTGGGATTTGTGCAGCAGAAGGCGGTCCCTGAGATAATCTGGTCCAGTGCCATGAAGGGCTTTATAGGTCATAACCAACACTTTGAATTGTGACCGGAAACTGATCGGCAACCAATGCAGACTGCGGAGTGTTGGTGAAACATGGGCATACCTAGGTAAGCCCATGATTGCTCTCGCAGCTGCATTCTGCACGATCTGAAGTTTCCGAACACTTTTCAAAGGTAGCACCATGTAGAGAGTGTTACAGTAGTCGAGCCTCGGGGTGATGAGGGCATGAGTTGTCAAGAAGACTTTAAAGGGGTATTAAGGAAACCAATAGGAGTCAATCTTTAGTTTTACATTATCTTGAATATAGCATGGTCTACTGCTGTGAATTGTATGGAAACCTCATTATTTGGACCACTTCTGCATAGCCCTCATGTCTTTTCTGCATGTGCTGTTCAATTTTTGATGCTTTTAATAATAGTTGGTATATTTGTAACAAATATAGAGTATTAGTAATTATTTATAAGACCGCATTTTCAGCCCAGAACAATTATTTTATGCAACAGGACAGTGATGGCAATGGCACCAGTGCCACAGGTGGCATGCAGAGCCGTTGCCCTAGCTCAGCTCCAATGTGCATGTGTGTGCTAGCGAGCTGATATTTGGCTTCCAGAGAGCCTCCGGGGGGACGGGGGAGGGCGTTTTTTGCCCTCCCCTGGCTCCAGGGAAGCCTTTGGAGCCCTGGGACGGCAAAACACAAGTCTACAGGGCCCACCAGAAGTTGCGAAGCAGGCTATTTTCATCCTCCAAATGGCCTCTAGGGAGTGTTTTTGCCCTCCCAGGCATTGAGTTATGGGTGTGGGCACTTGCGCATGTGTGATAGCATGCATGCATGCTCTTTCGGCCCCCCGAGGGAAAAAAGGTTCACCATCACTGCAGTAGAACAATGCATTAAAATGTAATAGTTTATAAAATAACAATCACTCCGCAGTCTGCATTGGTTGCCGATCAGTTTCCGGTCACAATTCAAAGTGTTGGTTATGACCTATAAAGCCCTTCATGGCATCGGGCCAGAATATCTCCGGGACCGCCTTCTGCTGCATGAATCCCAGCGATCGGTTAGGTCCCACAGAGTGGGCCTTCTCCGGGTCCCGTCGACTAAACAATGTCGTCTGGCAGGACCCAGTGGAAGAGCCTTCTCTGTGGTGGCTCCGACCCTCTGGAACCAGCTCCCCCCAGAGATTAGGATTGCCCCCACCCTCCTTGCCTTTCGGAAACTCCTTAAAACCCACCTCTGTCGTCAGGCATGGGGGAATTGAAACATCTCCCCCTTGCCCATGTAGTTTTTGTGTATGATTCGATTGTGTGCTTGTTTTTTATATATTGGGGTTCTTTTGGATTTTTTTTTAAAACTTAAAACTGTAATTTAGATTGCGAAATATTAGATTTGTTACTATGTTTTGTTTACCATTGTTGTGAGCCGCCCCGAGTCTACGGAGAGGGGCGGCATATAAATCCAATAAATCTAATCTAAATCTGACCTAATCTACTTTTAAAATGTAATGAACGTTGTCTTTGTTGCATTTCTTCAGGCCTACAGTTGTCCCATGTGGGCGCCACACTCCTATCTGTACCCTCTACATCAAGCTTACCTGAATGCCTGTAGAATGTACCCAAAGGTGCCAGTTGCAATGTATTGTCATCATCCTTGGATGCAGGAGGTGCCTTTGACTCAGAATGAAAATGAGCAAACGGACGGACCATTCCATGCGCCAAATGACGTCAGAATGGATGGACAAGGCCTGCAGACCGATCCTAGGTCTCCACCCGTGCCCCTGTTTATACATGCTACCCAAGTGCCTGAAAATCAAGGACTTGTCTGCTTAGAGTCCGAGAATCCAGCACAAGCATTACACGCTGGCTACGAGTCCCCGGGAGGCAAAAATGTATTTCCACAACCTCCATTTGGGCAGAATCCATATTTAGGTTCTGTACCACTTACATCAGTTTTCCCTCAATTTTGGTACGGCTATCCTGTTCCAGGTTATATTGAAAATTCTGGATCGAGGCAAGTTGTGCCCCAGGAGGCCAAGACAGGGGATACGGTTTTGCCTGTGGAGGAAACGTCTTCCGTTCCAGTTGCCGAATGGGCAAAGAAGCCACTTCAGAAACCCAAGGGTGAAAGAAATCCCCAAGACATACCTCTCCCTAAAACTGCCATTAAGAATGAATGTAATGTCTTAGATCAAACCTCAGCCGGAGTGCCTAAGGGTCAGCAGAGCAGTCCTGCTATCCCAACTGCAAGTCAAACAAAACCTTCACACCAAAATCTCCCTCCCAAAGAAATGCAGGACATTAAGAGACAAACACCAGCTTCAAAAGTTGAATTTAAAAATGTTGTTGGCCATCAAGAAAAGAGTAACAATTCTAATGCATTTATATCAGCAAGTGGGGAGGAGAGAAGAGTTCCAAGGGCAAGGGACGAGAGCTCTGAAGATGAGCACGAAGTATCGGATATGCTTAGAAGTGGCCGATCAAAACAATTTTATAATCGAACTTATGGTAGTGGCAGAAGACCTAGAAACGAAAGGAGCTATTTACCTGGGAGAGGAGGCTATCGGCATCCAAAAAACGAGGAGCCATGGAGGGGGTCATCTACTGGAAATAGAGGGGAAGGCTCACATTATCACCGCAATTTCAGAGGGCGGCCATACCGGAACGAGAGGAGGTGGTCAAACAATGGAGAGAGTCACAGAGGGCTACATTTGTCTTAGCTATCAAAGTCTAGACATTCAGCATTCGTATAAATGCTGAGATCCATGCCTCGAGGCTTATATTTCTTTCTGCTTTTGTTAAAGATCAGAATATTCTTTCTGTTTTGTCAAAAGACAGATGTGAGTGGTTAGGTATTATTACTTGGTAATTGATAAAAACTAATTTTCCTTTATTTAATCCCTTAAGACTAAATGCGATTGTGTTCTAAACAAAAAAAGTGTGCTTTTGTTTTGAGTTTATTTCCCCCCAAAAAGATTTAACTTTGTGATAAAGAAGCTGTAGTGAAACGTTACTGTGATTATTTCATACCTGATGATAACAAACGTACCAAATACACTGTATAACACAGCATATGATATGTTGAATTTAAGGACGCTCAAATCATTACTTATTTTTGATATGCTTCCAATCCAAAGCTTTTCATCTCAAAAGAACTTGTGAAACTTGAATGTGTGAGATTTTGTTTTGCTTTACTTAAAATACCTTATTTTCCCCCCGCAATCACTGTTTTTGTGTCTTAAGATGGTTTATTGTGCTTTAGCCATAATGGCTGTGTGTGGTGTATGAGTGTGTGTGTATTTCTTGAATTATTTAAAAACAATCAAGAATCTCCATATATCACGTGAGTAGTATGCTCAGTTTGCCGATCACTTCTTCCAAGGTGTTCTAATGCAGGAATGACTATAATAGTGCCTATGCGGAAATATGTTGTATATAAGACAAAAGTAGATGCCGCGCATTTCTACAATAATTTTACACATGTTACAAATAAACTTTTAAGATAGTTTTGCACTGAAAATTCCCTAAACGAACTGTGGGAGAGATGCATGAAATAGGTTAAACTGCATTTGTCTTGTATTGTGGATTGAGGCTTTTTTCTTTTGTTGTTAAAAGTTTGTTTTATAAAAATGTGATTTTTTTAAAAAAAAAAGGTTATTATAATGTGATTTCTAAGTTCACAGTCAATCTATGTACTTTCCTTTGATATTGCAAACCTATACTTCATTTTTTTCAGGTCTGAAACCAATTTGTATACAGTTGTCTCTGTGTGTGCGTGTATCTGCCTGGGTGAATGTGTAAGATGTGATCGTTACTTTTACCTTAATTTTTTTTGATCAGGTGAATTAAGTGATACCTGGCAAATTCCCTTATTACACACACACATCATATAATTAAACATTTTCCCTTTCTGATACAGATTTGAAATGTTGGCTATGCCCCAGATTTTGGACTGAAACTAACTGAAAGTTAAACTTGCAGCTCACTAGTCCCTGAAACATAAGGAAATCTTAATTATTTTTTTGTTTTAAAAATTGCCATTTAAAAAACAAAAAACAGTGAATACTCTTAAGATTTTGTTTGTCATCAGCTGAAATAATTTGTGCATTGAAAATTCAAACAACTTAGCTCTTCTGTTCCAAAACAATCCTATTTTCCATTCTTGGTACTCCTGTCAGCAGAAAGTCCTATATATTCTGGTCCATTTCTCAGAAGATCAAATAAGATGGATCAGTGAGTTCCCAATTTTGAAAGAATCCACATGTATACGTAGGATTACAAATAGACTCTTAGATATCACAATTGCCTTTATGCTAATTTAGTTTATACACTTTCTTGAATTTTTTCTGATATTAATGATAGCCTTCCTTTACTTTCATCGCAGCACCTTTCCCAAATATACAATTTATCGAGGAAGCCAGTGGTGTGGCAACTACAAAAAAAGGGATAGTGCCATTGTATATCAGAATTTAACATCAAATTTTGATGCTATCAACTTGTATTCTGATAGAAAAAAATGTATACAGGTTTATTTTTACAGTAGATAAAATATACAAATGAAAGGTTGCCATTTAAAAGGGACAATCCCTGGGATTATCAATGAATAAACATACTAGTTCAAAGCTTTCAGGAACTTGTGTCAGAGAGTATTGATCTTAAATGTAGACATGTGCAGCAGCAGCAGAAATGAACTAGGCTAAAAACAGAAATCTGGCCACTTCAAAATATAGTAAATGTTTGGGATAATTTATCATCGGCATCAACCAAAGGATATTAAGGCTAAACTAAAAACTTAGGTGTGTATCAATTCTCAGATATTTGCGGCCTAATTTTTCATATGGCTAAAAATATTTTCGCCTTGCATAGGCATGCTGTGTTCATTTAATATTGGCAAAATAAATATGGGTATATTGGAGCCTGATGCAGTTAGGTCTTCATTTTTCACAAAACAAATTGCCAAATATCTTTCCTACAACATTGAGGACTGGGCAATTAAAAAGAACTTGCTACTCAAAGAACAAACTGGATTTAGATTTGGTCATTCTACCATTCATAATTGTTGTGTTTTGTGTCATCTAATGGAAAAAATAGCAAAAGGGAGCGAACTCTTTGCAACTTATAGATGTTAGTGCAGCATTTAATTCAATAAACAGGTGGACCTTTGAAAGAAATTTAAGAATCTGAACGTGGAGCCCAGACTCCTCTTTAACTAAGGCATTACAGTGGTACCTCGACATACTAGTTTAATTCGTTCCAGACCCGAGCTTGTAAGTCGATCAACTCGCATCTTCAACGAATGCCATTAGACTTTTTCGCGCCGAGATAACCAGAAGCAAGGAGATTCTTGCGCCACCTAGTGGAAGCTCGGCTCGTATCCCGAATTTGAGCTCGGGTGTTGAACAGAAATTTCGTTCGCATTGCGGCTCTTAACTTGGAATACTCGCATGTGGAGCAGCTCGTATCTAGAGGTACTACTGTATACTCAACAATACCTAATACACATAAGAACACAAACCTTAACAGAAAATTAGTCTCAATAAAAGAGTCGGACAATGATGTACACTGGCTCCCATTTTGTTTAATCTGTATATTAACAATATCCAAAACTCAGTTCAACTGGTATGACATGCCTAAAATTAACACGTAAACATTCTGCTTTACGCAGATGCCATAATATTGATGCCATATATATTCAGGATAAGGTTGAGAAGCCTTCTAGGCAGATTTTGTTTATACTGTACACTCAAACTACCTGAATATCAAATCTAAAATTAAGGTACATGTCATTCTCAGTGTAGAACCATTTGTTTAGTGATCAAAGTTACAACGGCACTGGAAAAAATGACTTATGACTTTTTCACATTTGTGACTTGTAGCATCAAGGTCATGTGATCAAAATTTGGATGCTTGGCAACTGGCTTGTACTTATTACTAAGTTAACTGATGATTTACTTAACTGGCAAGAAAGGTGATAAAATGGAGCAAAATTCGCTAAAATGTCCCGTTCAACAGAAATTTTGGGCTCAATTGTTGTAAGTTGTAGACTATCTGTAGCTGTTTTGTGGAAAAAAGTGAATCGAATTGAAATTTGGATTGAGAATATAGAGATTAAGTTGGATCTATACTTACAGGTTTTTTCTGCAGAAACAAGTTTCTGGCTCCAACATTTTAACAGCTACAGCTTTAAAAATGCCAGCTCACCAACCATACATACCTGACACCTCTATTTCCATTATTAAAGGTATGTAACAGCAAAATAATTTCATATTGCATAAAATGGCACATGGCGCAGAACCATGGGAATATATAAATGCCTCCTTATTGGAATAGATAGTATATTATCTGAAATGTATCTTGGGGTAAATAGGTATATACCAACTCCAGACAATGGACATACATTATCCTTTTTGAATGCAAATTGTACTCTGCAGAAAGGGCTACTTACATAGATTATTTAAAAGCTAAAAAATACTGGAATGAACCTGCACATCCCTAATAAAACTACATTCCTTATATCAAAGGCTATTTTGAAGTGGATGGAATATTTAGATCAGACTGTAGGTGTGACAACTTAATATGAACATATCCTATTTTCTTTGCACTTATTGTACATTTATATTTGCTTTATTGATATGATTCAAGTTCTATACACAAACAATCTGAAATGGGCCAAAATGAAATGGATATGAAATTTACAATTGGATTGTAGAAAAGGAGTCTTGCATAATCCTTTATTTATAAAGAAGTCTTTGAGCAAACAAATCACGACTTTTCCGCCAATGAAAAATGGTATCTACAAGTAAATTATCTGACTAACTGATGCTCCTATTACTGACTGATGGCAAATTAAAAACTCAACAGAAAGAGAGCGAAACGGCCTCTAAATCCAGTATTTGAACTATTACTTAAAAGTTGAGAAATAAACTTGACCTAGCAGATTCCTCAAGAATGGAACCCATGGAAGTAAAACTATTTCTACATTAAGCAAGTACAGTTAATTCTTGCTTATTGTTAGTAACTGGAATTTGTCAGTAACCCATACTAAAATACCATGTCCCATGACTCTACTGCATAGGGACAATTCCTGGCTGTCATTAAGCTAAATCCTGTGATGTTTAGGTAGCATATGGTTGTCATTTATGGCCTGCTGGCTTCTCAACTGATTTTGCTTGTCAGAAGCTGACGGGTGAAGGTCGCAAATGGTGGTGACCATAGGATGCTGTGATGTAATTTCAAGTTGGTCACCAAGTTTCCAGATCACAATCACCTGATCACAGGAACCCTGCAATGGTTACCACCTCTTCAATGCCATTATAAGTCTGATGAATAAGTGATTGTTAAGTGAGGATTGCTACCTGTATACACAATTCTGTTTTACAAGTAAAGCTTTTAAGATTTTATAAGAATATCCAACTCCAAACCTAATCTAGTGAATGTACACATTAAAGGATTTGTAAAATACTCTAGTATAAGATATTGAATGTGTTTTGTAAATCACTGGGCCTTACAATCTTGTGTTTCTAAAAGATTTCCAAGCCATTACATGCATTACATTTTCAGTCTAATTATGAATCAAATATACAGTGGTACCTCTACTTACGAACGCCTCTACATACGAACTTTTCGAGATAGGAACGGGGCATTCAGGATTTTTTTGCCTCTTCTCACGAACCATTTTCGTCTTACAAACCCTCGTTTCTCTCCCAGCTGCTGCTGCAAGCAGCGGCAAAAACAAGCGATTTTAAGTTTGCAGGCTATGATGATCGAAAGGGCACTGGAGCCAGGCTTTCCCGTGCAGGGTCTCCCCCCTCCCCCCATCCCATTTGCTAGAAAACGGTGTGTCCAAGGAGCTCTCCGCAGCTGCCCAGGGTTGGCAGGTGGATAAAGCAAGGCTAGTGGAGTGCTTCTAGAGGCAGGGAAAGGGAGAAAGAAATGACAGCGGGATGCCTGGAAAAGTAACGAAAGGTTGCAGTAAGAAATGCGAGTTGGCTGTCCTGGAAATGTAATGAAAGGTTGAGGGGGGGAGATAAGTGCGAGTTGGCTGTCCTGGAAACGTAACAAAAGATTGGGTGGGGTGGGGTGAGAAGTGTGAGTTGCAACTCGCACTTCTTATTCCCCCAACCTTTTGTTACGTTTCCAGGACAGCCAACTCTCCCTTATACCCCCCCCCAACCTTTCGTTACGATGGCAGGGGGATGATGGATAGATGATTGATAGATGTAGATAGATGATTGATTAATATATAACAATCATCTGTCTGTCTGTCTGTCTGTCTGTCTATCTATCTCTCTCCCTACCTACCCACCTGTCATCCATCCATCCAGAGGCTTGTCTGAGAACGGAACGGAAAAAGTTTAAATTTTGGCGACAGACGATGCTTCGTCTCCATCCCAGGTGAAAGTTTTCCCAGGGCAGGGGAGTGGAGGGATGGGACAGTGGGGTGAGGAGGACCGGGGGGGGGGGCACAGCAGACAGAATGGGAGACGCACATCTCCACTCACCTGCAGGCGGGGGGGGGGGGGGGGAGTTTGTGAGGTGAAGTTATGGGAGAGCCAGCAGGCTCAACTCAAGGCGGCCGGGAACAGAACTTCGGTGGCGGCGACACGGCTTCGGGGTTTCTGACGCAAGGCTCAGAGAAGCAGGGAGCCGCCAACTTGGCTTGGGGGTGCCGAGGGGGGGGACACTCCAGATCCCGAGCTGGACATTGCCCCAAGCACTTTGAGGGGCGGGGGCGAAGCAGGTGTGGTCAGGCTGATTTCGCAGGGTCGTGGTGGGCAGCAGTTGCAATTCTGCAATTTTGTCTGAAACCAAAGCGCCGGGATTCTCCTTTGCCGCCGAAAACTTTCAAGGAGGGTGGAAGCCCCGCTGGTTGACAAGCCGCCAGGCAGCTTCCTGCGCATGTCAATCCACCCATGAGGCTCCCTCCGGGCAGCCTACGCTGTCTCCCCCCCCCCCCCACCTGCCCCCAAACAAGGATCCGAATGCCGGCAGTAATAAGGCAAAAGGGGTGAGTTTTGGGATTGCACGCATTATTCGCTTTTACATTGATTCCTATGGGAAAAATTGTTTCTTCTTACGAACTTTTCTACTTACGAACCTGGTCACAGAACGAATTAAGTTCGTAAGAAGAGGTACCACTGTACTAGAATTCTAAAATATGGAACACACAAATCATTAATAGCAGAAGCCGTATCTGCCAATATGTGCAAATGTGAAATGAATGGCTAATGAAATTCCATTAGATATGTTGTTTTATAGCAGTTTTTACTCACCCCAGTATCCCACTACAAGGAATCGGATGGCAGGAATAGAGTAGGAACTAACCAGAGTCTTGCTCCTCAAAACTTCATACGCATTTCAACCATAACTAAGTCATTAATATTAAAAACAACTGCTGTAGATTTAGATGGGCATTTATTTAGGAACCTCTCATTTTCCAGAGGGTTTTTTGATAGTAAGTTGTATGATGACCTTTTTTGTAAACCACCCTGTACAGAAAACAGCTAAAAAACGTAAAATTGGAAACATGCCAGCATTTGGTATGTTAATAAGTTATATTTGAACCAAACTCCACAGTGGAAAAACACACAGTCTCTTTCTATGACATCAGCTGTATTTGCTTTGAAATATTACATCCAAAAGATGGCCATATCAGGCACAAAAATTGGTACTCTTAACACTGCTTTTAAGCAGTAAATGTTACATTAAGAGTATAATTTTTACTCTTTTCAACCACTGGAATGAGCATTATATTTTAAAACCTGATTGTATTTTATGTAACAAAAAGTTTTCACTGTTCTAAATCAATGGACTATTTTTCAATTAATCATCCAAGAAAAAGTAATTTCCACTTTTCTTCTGTTCCACATCCTGGGGAGAGAAAAACCACTATTAATGAACTTACTTAACACTCATAACTACAAAAACACCTCCACTACCACCACCCAACATGTTACAGATGTGGTAAATGTATGTATGAGAAGAAAAAAATAAAATTTTCATGGCTATTCCTACCTTGATTGAATTGACTTTGTTTATTCTTGGTCTATAGTTGTTTGGATCTCTTCTGAAAGTAATTTCTAGCTGAGACAAAAACTTATTCATACCAGCAAGAAGCGTTTGAGGGCTGTAAAGAAGATTGACAACAATTATTACATTTTAGACAATAAAAAACTTTTCTAATTACTGTACTTTGTTTTTTGGACTATAAGATGCACTTTAGTTTTTGGGGAGTAAAATAAGAAAAAAGTTGATTGGTGGGTGAATGGCCACCTGGAATACCCTCAAACAGCTGTTCCCAGAGGTGAACTTTAGCAACAGGTTTGTTGGTTGTGAGCTCTACACCTTGCTTTTCTAGCTTCTGAAAACTCCCTTTCAGAGGATTTTTTTTCAGCCCCTGAAAACCTCCATTTGAGAGGCTACACAGTGTATAAGATGCACCCATATTTTTACCCTCTTAAGGGGGAAAGGTGCATCTTATACCTGAAAAAATATGGTAAATGAAAGCCATCTAGTTTGCCACTTATATTAAATAGCATTTATGTACAACAAAGCACACATAATTGGATTCATGAGATATTTTTATAGACTAGTAGAAATCTATTATGCTAGCAACCAATGTTCCCTCTAATTTTTTCCCGGTGTGGGCAGAAAAGTATAGTGTCTGAGCGACAGTCCCTTTGGGACTGGGCGGCATAGAAAAATAAATAAATAAACAAATAAGAAAAAAATTCCCTTTTTTTTAATTAAAAGAAATTAATAATAAAACAAAACCAAAATCTATTACTATTATTATCTTCTCTTTTTCCATCCCTGTCTCCTCCCCCCTTCTGTGTGTGTCTGTGTGAACTCTTGAACCATTTCCAATTAGAGGTGAGCTATTGGAAATGGTTCAAGAGTTCACACACACACACAAACGGCTGGGGTTTTTTCTCTCTGTTATTATTTGGGTGCTTTTTACCATATGCTTTAAATCAAGAGTCATTTCTCTCTCTTTCTCTCTCCCCCTCTTGCTCTCTCTCTCTGTCTTTCTCTCTCTCTATTGCTTTCCTTCTTTCTCACTCTTTCTTTCTTTCTCTTCTCTCTTGCTATTTCTCTCCTCCCCTTTCATCTCTCTCTTTCTCTCGTTTTCTTTCTCTCTCTATTGCTTTCTTTCTCTTCTCTCTCTTGCTATCTCTCTCCTCCCCTTTCATCTCTCTCTTTCTCTCGTTTTCTTTCTCTATTGCTTTCTTTCTCTTCTCTCTCTTGCTATCTCTCTCTCCCCCCCTTTCTCTCTTTCTCTCAGCAGCGGCATGGGGCGGCGGCAGGGTAATCAGCTGTGAGGCGGAGCTCCGGAACTGAGGCACAGACGGCGAGGGGGCTGCGAGAGTGCTTTCTCCGAGCGCTTCGGGAACGCCTGCCCCATCTCTACTGCAGCCCCCTTGCTGGAAGTCTGGGACGAAAGCGCTCCCAGCAAAGGGGCTGCGAGAGGGGCAGGGCGGGCATTCCCGAAGCCCGCGGAGAAAGCCCTCTCTCGCAGCCCCCTGGCTGGCAGCGCTTTCGTCCCACAGCCGCCACCGCCGCGGCAGAAGTCGCGCCCCAAGGCAGGAGGTGGCGAAGGAGGAGAGCAGGCGGATTGGGCGGGCAGGGCCGAGAAGACAGGGGCGCGTTTGGCCAGAGGCACCGTGGGGAGGCAGGGGCGGCCATGGCTCTCTTTCCTCCTACTGTTGCACCTCCCCCCCCGCGGGCTGGCAGGGGGATGGGGAGCGTGCGCCCATGGAAAAGGCTGCGCGGGGGGTATTTTGGGGGGTGCATGCGCGCAGCTTACGGGGAAGAGTGCTAGCAACTATTTATACTTGAGATATGAACTAAAAGGAAAAAGGAGGCAAGAAAAGGATACTTGCACACATAACACCCAGCCAGCCAATTTTGCTTAGGCTTGTAAAGTTCTGTTTTGAAGTGATTTTAACCAGCTTCCAAATGTACCTGCAGTGCTTTCCCAGCCTAAAAGGGACTGGAGATCTTTCCTGTCTCTAGACATAATAGAAAGCAACCTTCCATTTCCTTAATTGTTACTACTGGAGACAAACATTTAAAAAGATAGTCCAAGTGCAAAGATATGAAATCAATTGCAGTGCTGGCTGAGAGACAGTGAAATGTAATAGAATTCAGATATTTCTTACACAAAGATTAGAAAATAACTACCTTCTAAATCTTGAAAGAAAGGAGTGGGAAAGAATTTCCTTAGTTCTGATTAGTGTAAGCATTGACATGAAAGCCCTTTCAACATCCAGCCAGCCTCTTCCACTTTGTGGAAATACCAAATCAGCCTCCTTCCAATTTGTGCCCAAACATGCCCAAACAGTGTAACAGTTTAATTTGCAAACTACAAAGGCTACATCTGTTTCCCAGCAACAAATTACTTAAGTGTACTAAACCTCCTTGGTGGTGCTCAGCTCTGTTCTTATAAAGATACATCTACGTTAGAATCCATTTAGACTAAATTACTAAGAAATATGCTCTGTGGTCTTCCATCAAAGGCAACTGTATTTCTTTTCCAGCAATTAGGAAACGAGAATCTGCTAACTGAACGTAAATTCAAACAGCTCTGAGACAACTTTAGTTCAGTTTATCAGTCAAATTGGCCTTCTCCGGGTCCCGTCGACTAAACAATGTCGTCTGGAGGGACCCAGGGAAAGAGCCTTCTCTGTGGGGGCCCCGACCCTCTGGAACCAGCTCCCCCCTGAGATTAGGATTGCCCCCACCCTCCTTGCCTTTCGTAAACTCCTTAAGACCCACCTTTGCCGTCAGGCATGGGGGAACTAAAACACCTCCCCCTTGCCCATGTTGTTTTGTTGATTGATTGACTGTGTGCCTGTTTTTTATATATACTGTTTTTATGAGATTATTAATTTAAATTGCAACTAGATGGGTGGGCATTGGATTTGGTATTATGTACTGTACTGTTTTTTTATTATTGTTGTGAGCCGCCCCGAGTTTGCGGAGAGGGGTGGCATATAAATCCAATAAACCTAAACCTAAACCTAATTCTCCTTGTTTGGAAGGGGCAAATAGCTGCTGATCTGGCTTACTGTCAATCCTCCTCCTACACTGTTTATGATGGACCCATAGAAGACCATGGTTGAGATCAAGCTGCAAGCACTTCTACACAATGGCAAACAAATACCCATCTAATACAATCGCTCTAAGACCTGTAATATAATTCCTAAAATTCTTTGACAACACCTTTGCCTGATACAGAAGAGTGTTCACCTTATCTGATTTGACTATTAATTTCAAAGATCATGGACAAAAGATTTAACATTCCTTTTCAAGAATGTCTATGGAGATCCAGGTCATGATTGTCCCAAAAGTGCTTGTTCAAGAGGCAATTGGACTTTCTTTGTTCTTCTTTGAAGACCTTTTGCTTCTCATCCAAGTGGTCTTCAAGGAAAAACAAAGTCCAGTTGCCTCCTGAAAAAGCACTTTGGGGACTTTTCAATGCCTTTCTTCAGATGCAGAGTCAAATCCAGATACATCCTCTCAAGTATCCCCCATATTAGACCTGACAGTTAATCTTTCTTCCCAGCAGCAGATCCCTAGATTGATCTCAATCTAAAATCATGTCATTTCAACATAGAGTTCAGCCAGTGTAACACTACTGACATTGTCAAATTCTACCTACTGCAACTACAATTCGAAGATGGACATGGTTCTGACTTCAACACTATTGAATGTCCTCAATTCAGGCCTATAATGGAACCTGCCCATTTTGGTCGGAGGTTGTGAGAACTGTTTACTGAATGGCCCACATGATCGCTTCATGACGATCCTGGTCTCTTGGATACAATTGTTAAATGAACATGTGAGTCATTATGCAGAGCGTGGGATGCCTCAGAGAGTCACAAAGTAGGTCCTGGGAGGCCGAATGTTGGTGCTATTCCAAGCTTCTCACATTAAGGACAACATGCAATTTGATCCCATCTCATATTGGCACACACATATTATACACAAACTGTTTATCCCTTTATAACTCATTATAAATAGCTTTTATGAAAATTATAAGAGTTAATCCATATATTCCTTACAAATATCCAATCCATGCGTAAAATCACTGAAATCAGAATGTGTTAATTTCATCGCCATATAGAAAAATATAGTTCTTTACTTTCATTTGTCCCCATTAATGTCAGCTTTTTGTTGACTTTACAATGAATATAGTTAATTATATATATATATATACAGTGGTACCTCTACTTATGAACTTAATTTGTTCCGCGACCAGGTTCGTAAGTAGAAAACTTTGTAAGTAGAAGCAATTTGGGGCGGCATAGGAAGCGTCTGGAGGGGTGATTTTGGCAGTGATCTGGGGTGGCATAGGAAGCATCTGGAGGGGTGATTTTGGCAGCGATCTGGGGCGGCATAGGAAGCGTCTGGAGGGGTGATTTTGGCAGCGATTTGGGGCAGCATAGGAAGCGTCTGGAGGGGTGATTTTGGCAGTGATCTGGGGTGGCATAGGAAGCATCTGGAGGGGTGATTTTGGCAGCGATCTGGGGCGGCATAGGAAGCGTCTGGAGGGGTGATTTTGGCAGTGATCTGGGGTGGCATAGGAAGCATCTGGAGGGGTGATTTTGGCAGTGATCTGAGGCGGCATAGGAAGCGTCTGGAGGGGTGATTTTGGCAGTGATCAGGGGTGGCATAGGAAGCATCTGGCGGGGTGATTTTGGCAGTGATTTGGGGCGGCATAGGAAGCGTCTGGAGGGGTGATTTTGGCAGTGATCTGGGGTGGCATAGGAAGCATCTGGAGGGGTGATTTTGGCAGCGATCTGGGGCGGCATAGGAAGCGTCTGGAGGGGTGATTTTGGCAGCGATTTGGGGCAGCATAGGAAGCGTCTGGAGGGGTGATTTTGGCAGTGATCTGGGGTGGCATAGGAAGCGTCTGGAGGGGTGATTTTGGCAGCGATTTGGGGCAGCATAGGAAGCGTCTGGAGGGGTGATTTTGGCAGTGATCTGGGGTGGCATAGGAAGCGTCTGGAGGGGTGATTTTGGCAGTGATCTGGGGTGGCATAGGAAGCGTCTGGAGGGGTGATTTTGGCAGTGGGATAGGACGGCTGCGGGGAGCGGAGGAAGCAGAGGGCTAGAGGGCAAAATGGCAGGAAAATGGGGAGGCTTCAGAAAGCTCAGCCGAGAGAGAAGCGAGGGTTCGTAAGTAGAGGCAAAAAAATCTTGAATACACGGTTTGCATCTCGAAAAGTTCGTAGGTAGAGGCGTTCGTAAGTAGAGGTACCACTGTATCCCATTTTAGCATTACATATCTATACACTTTCAATACCCCTTCTTCTATTCCCTTTATTGTCCTTTAAATCCGAAGATACTATTATACATTATATGCATTGTATGTGTATGCACACACACACACAGTAGAGTCCTGGGGACTGCATGTACAACTCCCTGCAGTTTTCTTGGCATGATTTCAAAAGTGATTTTCCACTGCCTGCTCCCTGGGGCTAAGAGAGTGACTACCGAAAAGTAAGGGGTCTTTGTGTCTAAAGTGGGACTAGAACTCCATTACCTAGCTTCTCACCTGATCCCTTATCAAACGGGTTCAATTCTCTATTACCTTAATCTTCAACATTCTGAACTAGTGCTGAATTGCATCTCTGACATAATATACAAAAACTATATCACAAGTGTTTATTATTTTGGGAGCTGTGAATATTAATTTTATTTACTTCTACATTCATTCATTCATAGAGCTGCCCATACTCTAAAGAGCTTTTTGGGGAGGGTGTAAAATACAAAATGGCTTGGTTGAAAAATGTGAGTAAGACAAGAATGTAAAAACAATTCATTTTAGCATAGGCAGTTCACCTTTTTTTTCTATCCATCCTGCTTACCTGTTTGCCACTGTGCACTTGGATGGTATTCCATCAAAGACAATGACACGATCTGCTAGGTAGGTGGCCATTATAAAATCATGTTCTACCACAAAAGCAGTTTTTTTAGCATGAAGAATGAAACTGAAATAGAAGAGAGTTTATTAAAAAAAATTGCCATCAGATTTTTTTAATAAATTGCAATTGCCTTCAGATACCAGATATTTCTCTCTGCCTACGATAGCGCCAAGCTTACCGTTTGATAACTCTAGCAGCCATCAGACGCTGCTCTGAGTCCAGGTAGGCAGAAGGTTCATCAATTAGGTAGACATCGGCAGGCTTTCCAAGACAAAGAGCAAGAGCAACTCTCTGCAACTCACCACCAGATAAAGTTTGCACCTAAGGCAGAATCACATTTTTAAAAGTTTAGCTGGTAAATTAGGGAAGTTTCACAGAAACTAACCACACTAACACAAAAATAATACCTCTTGATCAATGATATTTTCAATCTGCAAAGGCTTCATTACATCAGTCACAAACTGTGGATGTGTGTACGCATCTCTGATCTTCTCGTGAAGTAGCTGACGAACACTTCCCTATTCAAATGAAGTCATATTTATAATTAGGCACACTGAATTGAGTTTGCTATATTATTCCTACTACCTTTGTAAGGGGGTGCACAGTCCATAACTATTAAACACCTAATTAGTGACTAGCAGATAGAATAGGAGCAGGAAGCCTATTACACTATCTCTATTCTTCAAACACCATAAAATAGCCAACTCATCTCAAAAATGTGGAATATTATCCATTTCGGCTATCGAAAATTCTGAAATCAATGGCTGGTTTATCTTTCAGAGGATTTCTGCCCCTATTACCTTCAAAGTTCTAAAAAAAAAAAATTAAAAACCCAAACATATATTAAGTCATTTCCTTCCATCTACGTTTGGCAGGTTAGATGGTAGAACCCAAGCTATGTAAGCGAAAATATTTCTAAATTCCATGTTACCTTCAGACTATGCTGACCAGTTCATTTCTCTAGTGGTGCAAACATTTTATAAAAGTCAATGTTTCAGAACATTAAAAGATTCATGATCCTTGGAATGTGATCTAGCTTTCCTGAAATGTTCCATCCATTGACATAAACTTGTACATATAGCTATACCCAGTGTTCCCTCTAATTTTTTTTTGGGGGGGGGGGGCGGCGGAAAAGTATAGTGTCTGAGCGGCAGTCCCTTTGGGACTGGGCGGCACAGAAATACTAAATAAATAATAAACAAACAAACAAACAAACAAATAAAAAACCCACCCTGTTTTGCCTCAGAGAATTTCAAAATAAAATACTGTACTGTGTGTCTATAACAGTGAGCTCATAAAAGGGCAACTCTATCAATATCAAAATGCCACTTAAATAGTTGAGCTAGTTTCAAACTAGATTTTGATTTTCTTTCTCTCTTCCTTACTCCCATTCTTTTTCTTTCTCTTTTCCTTCCTCTCTTTTTTCTATCTGTTTCTCTCTCTTCCTCTCTTCCTCTCTCTCTCCTTCCCTCTCACTCTTTCCCTCTCGGCTTCTGGGCAGGTTTGGAAAACTCCGAGTTGATGATGATTTTTAAGTGAGCGATTGCTCACTGCTCAGCTTAGAGGGAACTATGGCTATACCCACATCAAATGTCTACTGCAGTGTTGCCATGAAAGTAAGACCCAACCAGAAAATAAGTCCTAGCATGATGCTCATAATATAAGCCCTATCCCCAAAATAAGCCCCAATTAAGTTGGGTATGACCAGCATGACAAAGCTTGCATTGGGGACGCCTGGGCAGGACAGAATCCTGGCTGCCTCTTGGGGATGGGGATTCTCCGCCCTTCCCATTTGCCGAGGCTGTTATGGGCGGGGCAATGGGTGGGATCCTTCTCCCATAGCTGTAGCGGAGCTGGAGGTCAAGATTGGATAGCGGGGGCCTCACCTCATGGTAGTGGCACCAGCAGCAAGTGGAGGCAAAGATGGGGGAAGCATGTGATTTGATTGGATTGGATTTGCATGCCGCCCCTCTCCGTAGACTCGGGGCGGCTAACAACAGTAGTAAAAGAGCATATGACAATCCAATATTAAAAGTCAAAAACCCTTATTGTAAAACCAAACATACAGACATACCATGCATAAAATTGTAAAGGCCTAGGCGGAAAGGGTATCTCAATTCCCCCATGCCTGGTGGCAGAGGTGGGTTTTAAGAAGCTTACGAAAGGCAAGGAGGGTGGGAGCAATTCTAATCTCTGGGGGGAGTTGGTTCCAGAGGGCCGGGGCCGCCACAGGGAAGGCTCTTCCCCTAGGTCCCGCCAAGCGACATTGTTTAGTTGACATGACCCGGAGAAGCCCCACTCTGTGGGACCTAACTGGTCGCTGGGATTCGTGCAGCAGAAGGCAGTCCCTGAGTATGTGACCCAGTCCGCTGCATATGCCGCGTGGCTGCCTACCCCATCACAGCCATAGGCAAGCAAAGACCGAGGGCAGGATGAAATAGGCGGCTGGCCACACACTGCGTCTGGTGGACCGGATTAGGTGTCCCCCCACGCATCTGCATGCTGCTTGGAGGGCTGGCCCCTTGGCCGGCGTGCTCTGGTGTTGCACAACTCTCACAGCACAGGCGATTCAGAGTACTGTGACTGCTGAGCCGGTCCTCCAAACAGGAGAAGGTGCGGAGGTATTGATGGTGGAGGCATCATCCAATCCCCCATTCTGTCCCACTGTCTGCATTTGCCCATGGCCACGATGGGGCAGGCAGCCAATGTGGCATGTCGGGAAAGCATGGCTCCTCGCTGCTGGTGCCGCTGCCATGAGATGTGGCAGGTGGCAGGGCATGGGTGGTGCCACGCTGCGACCCGTGCGCTCAGCCCCCACTGTCCAACCTCGTCCTCCAACTCTGTCGCACGTGCAGGACATAACCTGAAAAGAAGCCCTAATGCATCTTTTGGACCAAAAATTAATATAAGACCCGGTCTTATTTTCGTGGAAACACGGTATCTCTCATTAATGATTAGCACAATTAAAAAAATAAATAAAAGAAGTAACACTTACTGTAGATTTTGGACTGATCTTCTGCGGCTTATAGCTAACATTTAAAACAGGTACTTCGCCTGAAAGAGATATACTATATGTAATTTAAGTTATAGAGAGGGGCGGCATACAAATCTAATACATTATTATTAATTATTATTATTTTTAAATGTTTGCTGAATCAATAAATAAACATTACTTTTATCATCTGGAGTAAGTCGCCCTGCAAGCATCCGAATGAATGTTGTTTTTCCAGTTCCTAAAAAATAGAAAAAAATATTATTTCAAAAGCAGTAGTGTTAATCTTAAAAACAAAGCACATATAGTCTGTTATAATCTGCTGCTCCCTCTCCAGAACTGCACTCTTTAGACAGTAGATGCACAGTCCTAAACTGATAGAACCCTACCCACTTATTCATACATATGCTAAAACATGAGGGACGAAAGCATCACAGCTTGAAGCATCTTATATATCAGATGCTTCAAATTCAATTTCTGCCTCATTGTCCACACTGACTAGACTGACCATGGAGAAACAATTACCATGACACACAGGCCCACCACTCCTAATCCCTAAAAGAATCCTGAAGGAAACCCTGGACAATGGTAATGAAAACCACCGAATAATCAAGAACCACCAGCTCTATTGCACTACCTTAGAAACATAGAAGTCTGACGGCAGAAAAAGACCTCATGATCCATCTAGTCTGCCCTTATACTATTTCCTGTATTTTATCTTACAATGGATATATGTTTATCCCAGGCATGTTTAAATTCAGTTACTGTGGATTTACCAACCACGTCTGCTGGAAGTTTGTTCCAAGGATCTACTACTTTTTCAGTGAAATAATATTTTCTCACGTTGCTTTTGATCTTTCCCCCAACTAACTTCAGATTGTGTCCCCTTGTTCTTGTGTTCACTTTCCTATTAAAAACACTTCCCTCCTGAACCTTATTTAACCCTTTAACATATTTAAATGTTTCGATCATGTCCCCCCTTTTCCTTCTGTCCTCCAGACTATACAGATTGAGTTCATGAAGTCTTTCCTGATACGTTTTATGCTTAAGACCTTCCACCACTCTTGTAGCCCGTCTTTGGACCTGTTCAATTTTGTCAATATCTTTTTGTAGGTGAGGTCTCCAGAACTGAACACAGTATTCCAAATGTGGTCGCACCAGCGCTCTATATAAGGGGATCACAATCTCCCTCTTCCTGCTTGTTATACCTCTAGCTATGCAGCCAAGCATCCTACTTGCTTTTCGTACTGCCCGACCACACTGCTCACCCATTTTGAGACTGTCAGAAATCACTACCCCTAAATCCTTCTCTTCTGAAGTTTTTGCTAACACAGAACTGCCAATGCAATACTCAGATTGAGGATTCCTTTTCCCCAAGTACATTATTTTACATTTGGAAACATTAAACTGCAGTTTTCATTGCTTTGACCATTTATCTAGTAAAGCTAAATCATTTACCATATTACAGACCCCTCCAGGAATATCAACCCTATTGCACACTTTAGAGTCATCGGCAAATAGGCAAACCTTCCCTACCAAACCTTCCCCTATATCTTAATCCCAGCTCCTCCAGAAATCATCAACAAATAGAACCAACAGTTCTGTCTCAGTACAAAACTAGGAAGCTAGAAACTGGACATCAATTGGACTGTGGGATCCAGTGACAGCTTCCTGAGGAAAGGGTATATCATTGCCTCTTTCAAGGTAGGTGGAACCTTCAGCTCCCCCAATAAAATAGACACTACTGTACGGATTCCAACACATTACTTCAGAGGCAGCCTTCAATAGCCAAAGGGGCATGAATGTAATAAAAAGATATCTGGGTAAGGACTGTGTCAAATTCTTCAGGAGCTGCACGGTCAAAGTCACCTCAGGTAACCGTTTAAGATTTTGCTTCAATCACTTTGACAGGATTTGTCCAGCCAGAATCCAATTGAAGCAATATAGATTTATTTATTTATTTATTTATTAGATTTGTATGCCGCCCCTCTCCAAAGACTCGGGGCGGCTAACAACAATAAAGAAAACAATGTAACAAATCCAATATTAAAAAGCAATCTAAAAAACCCCAATTTAAGAGACCAATCATACAAACAAGCATACCATATATAAATTCTATAAGCCTAGGGAGAAGGGAAAATTTCAATTCCCCCATGCCTGACGACAGAGGTGGGTTTTAAGGAGCTTGCAAAAAGGCAAGGATGGTGGGGGCAACTCTGATATCTGAGGGGAGCTGGTTCCAGAGGGTCGGGGCCGCCACAGAGAAGGCTCTTCTCCTGGGTCCCGCCAAATGACATTGTTTAGTCGACGGGACCTGGAGAAGGCCAACTCTGTGGGACCTAACCGGTCGCTGGGATTCGTGCGGCATGTCTATCTGCACTTCTATTCTACTAGTTTTTCTCATCATTCCTATCACCCATTTCCTCCCATGTTGACTGTATGACTGTAACTTGTTGCTTATATCCTAAGATTTGTATTAATATTGCTTCTTCATTGCTTATTTGACCCCTATGACAATCATTAAGTGTCGTACCACATGATTCTTGACAAATGTATATTTTATTTTATGTACGCTGACAGCATATGCACCAAGACAAATTCCTCGTGTGTCCAATCACACTTGGCCAATAAAATTCTATTCTAGATGTCTATTACAAATGGTTCTATTACATTTCTCTCAACGGTAATCACTTTGAAGGGCTACTGGAAGTATTACAAAAAAATTAAATACCATTTGATTAGACGCACTCAGACATTTATTTTCTTTTAACCGAAACTCACCGTTTTCTCCCAACATCACCATTATCTCAGAGTCGGTGAATTCTCCAGCTACAATAGCCAGCTCAAACTCTCCCATCTTTTTTTTCATTCCAGGGTATTTATACATACACATCTTTTTAACTTCTTCTTCATTAGCTGTCTCTGCCACTTTAAAAACTAACGATGCATCTCGAAACCTTAAGTTTTCTGTTGGGACATAGCCATCTAAGAAAATATTTATGCCTGTAAGAAAAGAAGCTTTTGTTAATATTGCAAAATTGCCACAATATGATTTTAAATATGCCCCCTCAAATTCTCAGTGTCTTAAATCAGGGGTCTCCAACCTTGGGAACTTTAAGCCTGCTGGACTTCAACTCCCAGAATTCTCCAGACAGCTAAGCTGGCTGGAGAATTCTGGGAGTTGAAGTCCGCCAGGCTTAAAGTTCCAAGGTTGGAGACCCCTGTCTTAAATGAACCTGACTTCCCCAATGACTTTTCTTGTCAGATGACATGACCCTGAGGCACTGCAACCAACATAAATATGAAATAATTTCTAAGAATCTGAATTCTGATCACATGGCCATGGAGATACTGTGAGAGGGGTGGAGCTTCACAGCGTTACCAATCATACAGAACGGAGCTCTCTGTTCCTGTGCTGGCTTCTCCCTGTTTGTGGGCTCTGAAAGGAGCCAAAGCCGCCTTGTAGGGGCGGCGAAGCTAAGGTGGGGCACCCTGTGAGGTCGCAAGAAAAAAAAAACCCAGGGCTTTCCCCCCTCTATGCCACAACTTGGAGAAGAAGCAATCTACGATGGCTGCCAAGAATGACCATCTCAATCTGTATAGTCTGGAGGACAGAAGGAAAAGGGGGGACATGATCGAAACATTTAAATATGTCAAAGGGTTAAATAAGGTCCAGGAGGGAAGTGTTTTTAAAAGGAAAGTGAACACAAGAACAAGGGGACACAATCTGAAGTTAGTTGGGGGAAAGATCAAAAGCAACATTAGAAAATATTATTTTACTGAAAGAGTAGTAGATCCTTGGAACAAACTTCCAGCAGACGTGGTAGATAAATCCACAGTAACAGAATTTAAACATGCCTGGGATAAACATATATCCATCCTAAGATAAAATACAGAAAATAGTATAAGGGCAGACTAGATGGACCAGGAGGTCTTTTTCTGCTGTCAGACTTCTATGTTTCTATCTAAGCACAATGCAGGTGCGACTTTGGTGAACAGCGTGTGAACCGAGTGAGAAAAATTATTTTTATTCAAATTGTAACCCCAAAAGAATCTCCAGAAAAAGACAGGTTCACAATTATTTTTTAAAGTAACAGCAATATAACATTCTGGAAAAAAATTTAAAATTGAAGGAAAGAATGAAAGAGGAAAAGGCAGAAAAATCGCTAAAATACAGAAAACTGGACTTTTAAATTGGATTGGCATGGTTTTGGATAGGCATTTTGAAATGCTGAAATTATCTACTTAGAAATCAATGTTATTGGAGAGACCGGAAACGTCTGAGTGAGACTGTCTGGGAAATAGTGAAGCTCCAATGAGCTTCACGAAAACCCAGTCTGACAAACCGCTGTTGGGGGAGTCTTCGGATCAGAACCGTCCTATAGGGATGATGAAGAAGAAGAGGCGTCTTGGGCAACCCAGAGGAGCAGGCAAAGACAGCTCTTCGGACAGGGGGCGGTGGTCATTTTTGAATGACTGCTACAAAGTTGGGACAACTGGACCATGTTTATGTGCAGGAGCAGTGTTTGGACAAAGTGACCAACTCACAGGTAAAAAGCAATTCTTAATTTGGAATTTAAAAGAATTCCCCAAGCTGAAACAGCGGCTATTTGGCACTCGGGAACTGTACAGAGGAAAGGGGGGGGGGGAAACAGGCTGAAGTATTAAAGCCCAATAAGATTATTCGTACTTTGGATACAAATTTTAATTGAAAAAATTAATTTATTTTTTTTAAAAAAATGATAGGGTTTTATATGTTTTTTAATATTAGATTTGTTCCACTACTATATTGTTTTTATTACTGTTGTGAGCCGCCCCGAGTCTTCGGAGAGGGGCGGCATACAAATCTAATAAATAATAATAATAATAATAATAATAATAATAATAAACAACAGAAGGAAGAAATTTGTGAGGAAACCTTTTTTTTGTGTGGATTTAAAATTCATTTTGACAGCTTTGATAATAATCAGCTGGTGTGTGCTTATTGTGAAGTGGAGAGTGCCATCTACTAGAAAGAAGAAAATATTGTAACAAACATGATCGAAACATTGTTAACTTCTGGGTTCGGCGTTCGAGAGGCCGCTGGGAAGCCCCGCCGCCCGGCTGCCACCTTTTAAAACAGCCGGGGGGCTTCTCGGAGACCTCCCGAATGCCGAACCCAGAAGTTCGGGTTTGACGTTTGGGTTTGGGAGGACGCTGGGAAGCCCCACGACTGTTTCAAAAGGTGACAGCCGGGCGGCAGTGCTTTTTTGTGGGTTTTCCCCCCCCGTTGCACGGATTAATTGATTTTACCTATGGGAAACAATGTTTCGTCTTACGAACCTCCCCCTGGAACCAATTAGGTTCGTAAGACGAGGTATTACTGTATTTGATTGTTTGGGATTTAAATGTGATAATACAGAAGATATTATCATTAAATTGGCCCCTGAAGATTACAATACAAGACTGAATTCATAAGTGAGACCCAAAGAGGTTCTGGAAAATTCTGGAATACTGTAACAGTCCTAAATGTGAAAAATAGTCATAAGTCACTTTTTTCAATGCCATTTTAACTTTGAATGGTCACTAAATGAATTGTTGTAATTTGAAGATTATCTGTATATATAAAAGTTCTGCTATTTTGGGAATGAGATGATCTTGTAATGCAAGGCTTTTATAGGTAAACAACAAACATTTGGATACATAAACGTAGGGCAAAATCTATCATAATAGCATTTTATCCCCCTTTTGGAATATTTTCAACATGGTAAAGCAAGCTCTTCATTTTGAAGTACTCGTATCTTATAACTTTTTACTGAAACAATGAAGAAAGGAAAAATTGAACAAATTTTGGTACAATTAGAGTACCATCTCGTATGCATGGTAAGGACAAGAGATATCATTGATTTCACAATTGATCTAATTACTATATCAGTTTTCTCCAAAGCTGTGTTCTCAATTCAGCCAGAAGTAATCCAAAGCAGCAGGCTGATAGTATGTGTGAGAAGTATTTTCTCTTTTATTTATAGCAACACACTTCCCAGGATATAGGCATATACTGCTTACATATTTTACATATAGTTGTCAATGTATTTATTGCATCAGGGTTTCTGTAAAAATATCCAGGACAGATGAAAGAAATACTTTGAATAACAATTACCTTCTCTTACACTGAAAGGCATTGTGACGACACCGTAAGCACTTGGCACACCGTACAAGCAGCAGATAAAATCGGAGAGATAATCTAAGACACTCAGGTCATGTTCTACAACAATAATGTATCTAGAACATAAAAAGGTAAAGAACCAAAAGTTCAGAGATTTCAATTAAGCTTTTCTTCACGTTTCAGTAAACATAACAGCAACGTGCAATATTTTACGTGTGAATATTGTTTTCTATTCTACGGGGTTTTAGCAACCTCATTTTACAAACATTAGTTTGAGAATTCTTTTACTTCTTTTAGTTTATGAAAAGAAAGAAATAATATTCATCAAGGTAAGAGTTAAAGGTACAGATAATTTCAAAGAGACAAAAACAAAAAAGGAACAAAAATAATTCTGGGAATTTTTTTCTGAAAATGATTTTTTTTTAAAAAAAGCATGCAACTCACATCATTTTTGGAGTCCATTTATAAATGTCTTACCTGTCTGGATTTATTAGAGATCGAATAGTAACAGCAGCCTTCAGACGCTGCTTAACATCCAGGTAACTGGAAGGTTCATCAAACATGAAGCTACCCCACCAAAAAAAAGAGAAGACAGGCTTTTCGTGAGTGTTAAAAAACATTTCCCCCTAAAAAAGTACACCATTAATCCCAGAAAGCAATAAAAGAATGCCAACCAAGAGAGATCTGAGCATGTTTACGTAAAATTAAACAGCAGACAGGACAAAAATACTCCACACAATTCAGTCAAAGGTGTTCTGAGTATGTGCATAGGCTTACTCATGCTTGACAAGTTACAAATGTTAAAGCATAACAACTTCGAAGGATTAGACCAATCTTAATTTAATATTTTGATTCTTAAAACTGCTGGTTCCTTTGAGAATCAGGAGACAGTTGTATATCCCTCTCTCACTATTGTTCTCTTGGAACTGGGTTTTTTTTTAAAAAAATAATACAGTGGTACCTCGACATACGAGTTTAATTCGTGCCAGACCGGAGCTCGTATGTCGATCAATTCGCATCTCGAACAAATGCCTTTAGACTTTGCTTTTCGCGCCGAGATAACTGGAAACATGGAATTCTTGTGCCACCTAGTGGACGCTCGGCTTGTATCCTGAATTTGAGCTCGGGTGTCGAACAGAAATTTTGCTCGTAACTTGGAATACTTGCATGTGGAGCAGCTCGTATCTAGAGGTACTACTGTATTTACTATTTTTTCACCTACAATTAAAAAAACCTACAGAAACATAAAAAGGAAAAGGAAAAAAAGAAACACGAAAGAGTGACAGACTGCAAAAGGAGAGAGAAAGATATCTAAAGAAGTGAGTTCCAATATTCTTTGTTGTAGTTAAAAACATAGTGATTAATATTTCCACACTCCCAAATTACATATTGGGTTCCCTTTCTTTTTATAAACAAACCAGTAGTGGGTTCCTACCGATATGGCTAACTGGGCGCAGCTCCGTGGCTCTGGCATGTGAGCGTGCATTCAAGCGAAATTTTGCTTTCTGCACCTGTGCAGGTAGCAGAATCTCGCATGTGTGTGTTTTGATTAGGGTTTTTTTTGCTTCTGCATGTATTTTGTACTCCATAGTGGAGCTCCTCAGGATAAAAAGAGGCAAGGGCAACCTGCCTGCCAGCTTCCCAATTGACTTTATTTGTGAAAAGCTGGCAGAAAAAGCTGCAAATGATAATCACATGACCTTAAGGCACTGGCAAACGTAGTTCAGTCTGAATCAATTGCCAAGTACAGTGGTACCTCTACTTAAGAACTTAATTCGTTCCGTGACCAGGTCCTTAAGTGGAAAAGTTTGTAAGTAGAAGCAATTTTTCCCATAGGAATCAATGTAAAAGCAAATAATGCGTGCAAACCCATTAGGAAAGAAATAGAAGCTCGGAATTTGGGTGGGAGGAGGAGGAGGAAGAAGAGGTGGAGGACAGTCGCTGCCCAGAGCAAAGGGAGTGTTTCTTTTCACTGGGCGTGGCTTCCTTCTCCAAGTGCCCAGAGAAAGGAAAATGCTTTGTTCGCTCTGGACTGTCAAAGCCTCCTTAAGCGCCACTGAAAGGCTCCTCTGGCAGCCCAGAAAAGCCCGAGATGGCCGGGAATAAAGGGAGAATGGTAGGAAACTGGCTGGGCCTTCGTGCCGCTCCCAAATTTCCTGGGAAATTTTTCCGGGCTCGGGTTCTTAAGTAGAAAATGGTTCTTAAGAAGAGGCAAAAAAACACTTGAACACCCGGTTCTTATCTAGAAAAGTTCTTAAGTAGAGGCATTCTTAAGTAGAGGTATCACTGTACTTAGATTATAATAACATTATTGCTATTTATTGTTAGTGCTATTGCTAACATGTTGTAAGCTGCCCTGAGTCTAAGGAGAAGGGCAGCATTAAAAATATATATGAATAAATAAATAAATAATGACTGCAAAGATGCTGGAATTGCCAGAACCTCAAAGACCAGTTGCAAGTACCACTCATTCAGTGCAGTTTTGTTTATTTCTCTTCTGTCATAATTTTCCTCATATGCTAAATAAATAATAAAGTACAGTTGTAACTTCCAATGGTTCCTGATTGAGTGGTCTTTAACTGAGCACCTGTATACCAGCAATATTGAAGAAGCTGCCATAACTTATTCAATTAATATCATAATCATAGGACATAGTTATTCTTTTTAATAATAAAGAAAATATTCTGACAAGAGTAATAGTACCAAAATATTTGATTGAATGTACATACATATCAGCTTTCTGAATACAAACAACAGCACAAGCAAATCTCTGAAGTTCTCCTCCAGATAGATCTTCAACATTTCGTTCTCTTAGATGAGATAAATCTATAAAAATAGGTGTTTTTTAAAATAGCAGAATATATTTACCATGTGCTAAATAGGATTACAATTTAAAAATATTAATTTAAATGAAATTCCCTAAAATAACTATTGTTCATACCTACAAAATTTCCCATTTATGTAAGTGCTTCACCATTCCCTTCCAGGAAGGTTCACTAATACCTATGATCCTTGGTTAGGTCCAGTGCATTTTTTAACATATAGAAAAAACTGAATCGTAAATAGCAATTCTTGCTGGTAAAAGAAATACTATTTTTCTTGATTTATTTTTACTTTCTCTTCAAGATCCCACAATTCCAGAAAGTCTCCTTCAAACCTCAATTTTGTGGAATATAAGATATTTTAATGTAATTTACAGTTTAGAGATATAGAAGATTTGATATGAAGTACAGTAGTACCTCTAGATACGAGTTTAATTCGTTCCAGAAGGGAGCTTGTATGTCGAACAACTCGTATCTGGAACAAATGGCTTTAGACTTTGTTTTTCCCCTCTGAGATAACCAGAAGCAAGGATTCTTGCGCCACCTAGTGGACGCTCGGCTCGTATCCCGAATTTGAGCTTGGGTCTGGAACAGAAATTTCTCTCCCCTCGTGGCTCGTAACTTGGAATACTCGCATGTGGAGCAGCTTGTATCTAGAGGTACTACTGTAGTTCCTGGAAATTCAAGAACGGCTGGACATGAGTTAGTAAACAAAAGATAGGCAAAACAGAGTTAATTCCTCTGGGTAGAGCTATAAGGAGAAGTTATAGTTCAGTCTGGACTAAAGATTGGTTCTAAATAAACAAATGGCAACATCGACTAACAGTTTTTGTGCAACTTCTGTAGGCATTGACATATTTACACACAAGCAATTCAGACTCAAATTGATCTGCAGGTGATCCTCATTTAGTGATTGCCTCTTTTAGCACCTTCTCTGCAGCTATGGCAGTATTGAAAAAGTAATTTTACAACTAATGCTCGTACGTACAACTTTTGCAGGTTTGTAAAGCAAAGGCGAGCTAAAATAAAATCATAAGCACTTGCAGTTTCACTTAGCAACTAAACTCAAACTCAACCCAGACAAGATGGAGTGGCTGTGGGTCTTGTATCCCAAGGACAATTCCATCTGTCCGTCCATTACCCTGGGGGGAGAATCATTGACCCCCTCAGAGATGGTTCGCAACTTGGGTGTCCTCCTCAATCCACAGCTCACATTAGAGAAACACCTTTCAGCTGTGACGAGGGGGGGGGTTTGCCCAGGTTCGCCTGGTGCACCAGTTGCGACCCTATTTGGAACGGGAGTCACTGCTCACAGTCACTCATGCCCTCATCACTTCGAGGCTCGACTACTGTAATACTCTCTACATGGGGCTACCTTTGAAAAGTGTTCGGAAACTTCAGATCGTGCAGAATGTAGCTGCAAGAGCAATCATGGGCCTTCCTAAATATGCCCATGTTACACCAACACTCCGCAGTCTGCATTGGTTGCCGATCAGTTTCCGGTCACAATTCAAAGTGTTGGTTATGACCTATAAAGCCCTTCATGGCACCGGACCAGATTATCTACGGGACCGCCTTCTGCTGCACGAATCCCAGTGACCAGTTAGGTCCCACAGAGTGGGTCTTCTCCGGGTCCCATCAACTAAACAATCTCACTTGGCGGGACCCAGGGGAACAGCCTTCTCTGTGGCGGCCCCGGCCCTCTGGAACCAACTCCTCCCAGAGATTAGAATTGCCCCCACCCTTGTTGCCTTTCGTAAGCTGCTTAAAACCCACCTCTGCTGCCAAGCATGGGGGAATTGAGATACTCTTTCCCCCTAGGCCTTTACAATTTTATGCATGGTATGTTTGTATGTATGTTTGGTTTTTATAATAATGGGTTTTTAACTCTTTTTAGTATTGGATTATTATTATTACATGCTGTTTTATTATTGCTGTTAGCCGCCCCAAGTCTCCGGAGAGGGGTGGCATACAAATCAAATCAAATAAATAAATAAATAATAAACTGCCAGACCAATTATGATCACTAAATGAGGACTGCCTTTATGCCACTGAAATGTGTTGAAAATCATGCTGAAAAATTTCAGTTGGTAAAGAGTAAAATGCTAGTTTGTGAAAGGAAACCAAGACTTCTGGGACAACTAATGCCGATTTTGTAATACTCTTATTGTGTACAATTCAAAACTATGGCATTAATACTTTAAAGCAATAATAACTGGAAATAGGATACCTATATGACTCTTTCCTACAAGTCAAAAAGCACAGATACTGTCTTTACATTGTAAACTAAAACTTTGAAGAGGCATATAAGTAGGTTAAGTATAGTAGTATGTTGGAAAGATATTGGGAGATGGGGTGAAGAAATGTTGCCAAGGGAAGAGTCAGATAAGATAGCACAGCCTGGAATTGCATAGTTGGGAGATCCAGAGGCTCAGATAGGACCCTCTGTAAATGCTCAGGCTGTAAAGGTGATGACAGGAAAACTGCACTTTCGCACTTGAAAGATTTTGTTAATGTAGCTTTACAAAAAAGCAGAATTAGCTTTCCTGGTCAGGTTTCCTGTGTGGTCTATCAGCTAAGGCTAATAATGTAGGTGGTACAAGATTATTGGAGAAGTTAGTTTTGTAATATGTCTCTACTTAGAATTCCTGCTTTCAGTTTTGGACTCCATTAAAAATACTTTATAAAATTTATTTTGTTATAGTTCACCATTTTAAATAATTTCAGTTCAATTGGATTTAGACATGTTTTGGTCCCACTGAAATCAACCCGATTAGGAAACGTTTAAGTCTTCCTGTTTTCAGCCTATTTCATGTTTAATTTTGTTTAGCTCTCTCATTTCTGGACAGGATTTCACTAAATAAATGAGAATAAATATAAATTTTAACATACTCTACAATATGTCTTCGGAGAGGGGCGGCATACAAATCTAATAAATTATTACTATTACTATTACTATTATTATTTCATTAGCAGCAAATGTACTTTATTTTTAACATAAATATGATGTTTTAAAAATATTAAATGATTATGTAAACATTCCCAAAATAATTTGTGACAAAACTATCACCTACCAAGCTGTTGACATACAATGGTCTGAGTACCGGTTTCATCTTTTCTGTCCAATATTGAGCCCACTGTTCCCTGTAACAAGACAATCACCAATTTTTTTAAAAAAACCACAATAGAAACTATACAAAACTGAAGCCTGCTACAAACATAAGTGAGGTTAAATCTCTCATGAAGCTTTGAAAAATTATTTCATTCCCATAAATTGATCAGTTAGCCCTTTCTTCCCCAAGCTGAACATTTGCATATTAGATATGTAATACTATTTTTACTCACTTTGGCAGCTTTTGGGATCTGGTCCACATACTGAGGTTTAATGATGGCCTTGAGATCATCTTCCAGAATTTTTGTGAAGTAGTTTTGCAACTCAGATCCTCGAAAATATGTCAGGATTTCTTGCCAATCAGGTGGGTCCTAAACAAAATATTTAAACAAATATTAAGAGTACAAGTCTGAACATCCACATTATCTTCAGGAATGCAACACAGCTATGACATCAATGCAAGCAAAGTACATGTAATTTAATTCAATTCAATTCAATTCATTAGATTTGTATGCCGCCCCTCTCTGAAGACTCGGGGCGGCTCACAACAACAATAAAAACAGTATAACAATGGAACAAATCTAATAATAAAATTACATTAAAACCCCCAACAATTTAAAAACCATACAACACATACATATGTAATCCTTGACTTACAATCATTCATTTAGTGACTGGTGTTTGTGACTGGTCCTCAAAGTTTCAGCCATCACAGCAATCCCATGGTCATGTAATAGTGAGCTGGGCACTTGGTGACCGGCTTGCTCTTATGACCAGTTGCAATGCACCAGTCATGCGATTGCCATTTCTGACCTTCCCTACTGGCTTCCCCAAAAAGTCATTGGGAAAGCACACAAGGTTGCCAGTTACTAGACCAGGTCTCTCCCATCTGTGCACCATCTTTCAGACTCTGCAATTGTGCTGTGTTGGTCATTTGCATGCCCCAGTGCATCCGTTTCTGCCATTTCTGCACCCTTGCACACTCTATCTGAGCCTCCTGCGCCTCCTTACACAACGCCAAGTCTTGTCATGCCTCCTTCATTCCCTCACGCACCTTCTGGGGCAGGAAGTTACAAGCCACTCGGGACTTGCAACTTCTTGCCAGCTTCCCCACTAACATGGGGATACAGGGATGTGCCATTTCTAAGCGAAGGGATCATGCTTTACAACGGCATCACGTAGCAATGGAAATTTTGGTCCGATTGCTGTTGTAAATAAAGGACTGTGTGTACAAGTCGAGCTGTTATATACAGGCAGTCTTTACTAAATGAGCCTAACTCGGAATGGAAAACTGGTCGCTAAGTGATGCAGTTATGGGATGAAACATTTCTTCACTGCATTTCTTTGCAATGGCAGTTCCAGAAATCCCAGTTAAGGTAGTTGGATGAGGTCTTCACACTTTTTTCTGCTCTGCCATGCTTATCTCCAATTCAATTTCTTTTATCTCCCCCTCTCCCATGTCTGACCTTTCGCTTGCCCTGCTCTGCCTCCTGCATCTTCTTCCTCCTTCAGCTGATGAGGCAGACCTGCCCAAGTCAGCTACTAGCACCTGGGGAGAGTCAGTTTAGGATGGTGGGTATTAACATGGATAGGCAGTAGAGTGCAACATGGCCAAAAAGACAGACATGGAGTGGAGAAAATAGGCAGATGGGGGAGCTGAAGCCCCTACTGGGATTGTAAAGGTGACAGTGGACTGTCAATGTCCAAATTTTGATTGTACGACTGTGGGATGCTGTGACAGCCATAACCTCGAGGAACCAACTAACATTTGTTCAGCACCACTGTAACTCTGAAGAGTTACTGAATGAAAAGTTGTTACGCAAGGATTACTTTAAAACTGTATAGGCAGGGTAACACGAATCCCAGCGACCAGTTAGGTCCCACAGAGTGGATCTTCTCCGGGTCCCGTCAACTAAAGAATGTCGCTTGGCGGGACCCAGGGGAAGAGCCTTCTCTGTGGCGGCCCTGGCCCTTTGGAACCAACTCCCCCCAGAGATTAGAATTGCCCCCACCCTCCTTTCCTTTCGTAAGCTGCTTAAAACCCACCTCTGCCGTCAGGCATGGGGGAACTGAGATATTCTTTCCCCCTAGGCCTTACAATTTACTCATGGTATGTTTGTATGTATGTTTGGTTTTATAATAAGGGGTTTTTTAGTTGTTTAGTATTGGATTGTTACATGCTGGTTTTTGTCACTGTTGTTAGCCGCCCCAAGTCTGCGGAGAGGGGCGGCATACAAATCCAATAAATAAATAAATAAATAAATAAAAACAAATGGAAGGTATAAAATAGTAGCAAAGAATTGCAAAACCGATATGGAACTTTCCAATTTTGTATTTGTTAGATTTCAATACATTCAATGTTTTACACAGCATATGGGGATGAAAATATGATATAACCATTTAAAGTCATAATAAAACCAACATGATAAAAGCACAAAATCACACAGTGAATATTTTTTTTAAAACCAAATAGAGTCAATTTGGTAAAATAACATACAAAATTGAAAAGCCAAGCCTAACTGCATTAATAAAGATCAAAGACTTGGGAGAACAAATATAATTAAAGGAATCTTAATTAAAGGGAAAGCTAACCAGCAAACTGTCAAGCTCTACTAGTTTCTATCCACTCATCTATTCAAAAGAGCATCAGAGTAACCCCTATAAGGTAGACAGACTAAGAAACCAATGGCATATAGAAAAATACTTTTTATTGTAAAGATGTAACAACAGAATTGTGCAAGTCTGCATTTGCTTCTATCCCCCCCCTCCTTTATTTTAATGTTAACTAGGATTGGGCATCGCTGAAATATTTCTTCAAATTAGATTCTTAAATGGGCAAACTCTGCTTATCTGGCTGTTGCTTTGGTAGTGGTTTTCCTGCTATTCCCAATACTTTTTACAATTCTTTAAAGCAATTATTAGATCGTTATAAAGTTACTATACATACATCATATTTCCCAAGATTTGGTTTCTGCTTTCCTGCTAAGATTTTCAAGGCAGTTGACTTTCCAATCCCATTTGTTCCAACCAAACCCAGCACTTCTCCAGGGCGAGGAATAGGCAACCTTCATAAAGTAATTACAATGCAGATAATAATTAAAAAAAACACCAAGATATTATACATTCTTTTATTTACTATTTCCATTACCTTTAGAAGTAAATGTGCGCTTATAATGAAAGTTATAGCATTTAGGTTAAGCTGAAATAACGATTCATGCTAGTCTAGAAGAAACTTTGTTTGCTGTTCAAACAAATGTTCTTGAAAATGTTGTTTAATAAGCATTGCAATCTAAATATGCTTGAATATACTGGTTGTGACAAAGTGCAGTCTGACCTTATTTGTCGATAATAAGGATTCATTAATCCTACAAGGGAAAGCAAACAACTTCCTTTGTAATAGGCTGAACTGCTTGCCAGTGATAGTATTTGAAAAGCCACAAAGTAGTTAAAATTCTACTGATCATAATATGAAAACTGGTAACTTATAGAATAATTAGGTTTAATTCTTCTCACAATATTTATTTGAGAGGGAATAACTATTTCCTATAAACAATGTGCGCATATTGGTACCAAAAATTACCACCATTCTTAGCAATGTAACAATACTAAATGGAATCATCAAAATCCAATTAATTAACTAAATTCAAGTAGGTATCTAATAAGTGTATTGACAAATTATCCTAAAGTTGTACTTATGCAATAAAGCAATTTTCCATATTTTACAAAATGACACAAATAAAATATGCATCCATATTACTTCATATTCACAATTATTTTTAAAAGAAATATAGTAGGCAGATACCTGTGAAGTTTGAAGGCATTGGCACAATATCTGTGAGTTGTTTCTTTTGCCAGGTTACTAGGCAAGTTAACAATTGACAAGGCTGCAAAAGGACATTTCTGTAAAATAAAATGAGTTTATAATTTAAAAGATTACAATAGAATAAAAGCACTTTATAATAGACCGATAGGTGGCTATAGGAATTGAATAAATAAATTTTATTTAAGTCTATAATAGGCCACAAGGAGAAATTAAATGACATTTATCTTGAAGTGGCTCGTAGAATGGAAAGCTTATTTTTTTCATTTTCAAAGCAGAATATCAAAAATATACAGAATTTAATATATAAAATAATTGTCATGATTTGGACATTACAGCAACAATAGGGGAGGGCAAAGAAGCTAGAATTAAAAGCTCAAATTCTACAACAAAACAAAAATTAGAATGCATCTTCTTCAAAAAGCAGGAGTCTATATTAAATAGCAATTCTACTTTTCAGTCCAAACTGATCCATACATAGTGCTAAGCTTTACTGAACTTTGGTTTAACATATTGTTTCTCACTGAAGCAGTTATCATTTTGTAAATCACGTTTAATTTAGTAAATAATTGTTTGACAAGTCGTATGAACACATGCTACATTTATATGATACATGGCTTCCTGCTAACATTAAAAATGCTTACAGATTATTCTTAATTAATAATCAATTGCTTAGCAGCCACTCAAAGTTACATAGTCTCCTCAAAAGCTACTTTTGATTCCATTTTTAAATTATGACACCTGCACTACTAGTTACGATTGTATTTTGAGATTTGGCAACTGGTTCACCTTCGCCATTATTTGCAGTATTGTAAGCATGTTTTTTGGCATATGACTTCAGGTATTTATTTCTGGTTTCCAGCAAAAACAAAAAAACTACATGGATATTGGGTAAAATCAGTTCACTTAACTACTATAAAATTTGCTTAACCACTACAAAAAGGTTATAAAATCAGGTCCAGTCATGTGGTGTTCTGCTTAACAATTGCAATAACTTGCAACTGTAATTTTGTGCTCAATTATGGTTGTAAGTTGAGGATTACTTACATTTAATAAATAGAGTATGACATAGTAAACCACAGCCAATGCTGTTTGCCAGCCCACTTCCCTTTGAATTATCTCCCAATTAACAGTCAAAGTGGCTGGCTTGCTGATATTTTCTGATTATTTAATGTTGTATAATAATAATAATAATAATAATAATAATAATAATAATAATAATAATTATTATTATTTATTAGATTTGTATGCCGCCCCTCTCCGAGGACTCGGGGCGGCTCACAACAATAATAAAAACAATATTATAGTAGAACAAATCTAATATTAAAAAACATAAAACCCTATCATTATTTATAGCATTATAGCATTCAACAAAGAAGATTAAAGTAGACCATTAAGCATAGGGTGAGAAAAAGACAGCTACTTTGCATTCAGATCTTCTGTGTCTCCATAAAATGTAAAAAGCCCAAAAGTGCAGCAGTAGAGCTGTTCTTCATTTCCCTGGAAAGCTAATAACTTCTTATTAAAAGTACCCAACTATTAATCCTAAACCACAGCTACTTAAACAAGGACACAAAAATCAATTTTCCTAATTGTTAAATTACCTGTTACCTATCTACAAAGGTAAAAGAGCACTGCGGAACAACAAACGGTGGTTTACATTTATGCAGAACGCAAGCCTTCTGAACATCTGGAAGGAGCAAAGTAGCACAAAAAATAACACATCTTATTCAACAATTGGGAGGGGGCGGATTAAAGAAAAGTATCCATACTTGGAACTGTCCTATTTGAAAGATAGAGATATTTTTCAATTATTAATGATCCATACCTTAATACAAATACCGCAACCAATACATAATGTTTCAGAGATCCATGCTATTTTGCATTGTGATGTTACTTCTATGCACAATTTTCCTGAATGAAAAAATTAAAAAGAACAAGAATTATTCAGAGCAATATTATCTCTGACCCCCAATAAAATTTTGAAAATGGTCTCAAATAATCCTCAATTTAAGTATCTTTGCAAACATATTAGAATACACAGATATTTACAAATGTGACTTTATAGCTGAACAATATGATTTTAAATGTGTTTTTTTCCTGTTCTGATTTTACATTTAAAAAAAAAGTTATATATAAGTGACCTTGCATTTCTTACCCATTCGAACCACAGGGCAACTCTTCTTGCATTCTTGACGACATTTCTTTGGCTTACATTTATCATGGTTCACAATAGCAATTCTTGTTAGTTTATCAGCCATCGTAAGGATTTACAGATTATGAATATACAAAAACCAAGGATTCCAAAATGATGATTCTAGAATAAAAGAACAGAAATAATAAATATCCAGGAAACCCTGAAGAACAGCAGATTTTATTTATTTATTTATTTATTAGATTTGCATGCTGCCCCTCTCCGTAGACTCGGGGCGGCTCACAACAATAACAAGAACAATGTAAGAACAAATCTAATAATTTAAAAACACTAAAAACCCCATTATTAAAAGCAAACAAATACACAAACATTCCATGTATAAACTGTATAGGCCCGGGGGAGATGTGACAGTTCCCCCATGCCTGACGGCAGAGATGGGTTTTAAGCAGCTTACGAAAGGCAAGGAGGGTGGGGGCAGTTCTAATCTCCGGGGGGAGCTGGTTCCAGAGGGTCGGGACCGCCACAGAGAAGGCTCTTCCCGTGGGTCCCGCCAAACGACATTGTTTAGTCGACGGGACCCGGAGAAGGCCAACTCTGTGGGATCTAACCGGTCGCTGGGATTCGTGCGGCAGAAGGCGGTCCCGGAGATATTCTGGTCCGACACCATGAAGGGCTTTATAGATCATAACCAACACTTTGAATTGTGCCCGGAAATTGATCGGCAACCAATGCAGACTGCGGAGTGTTGGTGTAACGGGCATATCTTGGGAAGCCCATGATTGCTCTCGTAGCTGCATTCTGCACGATCTGAAGTTTCCGAACACTTTTCAAAGGTAGCCCCATGTAGAGAGCATTACAGTAGTCGAACCTCGAGGTGACGAGGGCATCAGTGACTGTGAGCAGTGAGTCCCGGTCCAGATAGGGCTGCAACTGGTGCACCAGGCGAACCTGGGCAAACGCCCCCCTCGCCACAGCTGAAAGATGCTTCTCTAATGTGAGCTGTGGATCGAGGAGGACGCCCAAGTTGCGGACCCTCTCTGAGGGGGTCAATAATTCCCCCCCCCCCAGGGTTATGGACGGACAGATGGAATTGTCCCTGGGAGGCAGGACCCACAGCCACTCCGTCTTATCCGGGTTGAGTTTGAGTCTGTTGACACCCATCCAGACCCCAACAGCCTCCAGGCACCGGCACATCACTTCCACTGCTTCGTTGACTGGACATGGGGTGGAGATGTACAACTGGGTATCATCCGCATACTGATGATACCTCACCCCATGCCCTTGGATGTTCAATGATACAGTAAAGTCAAAGAACAGGTAAGCTTGGTGGAGGTCTTTCATCTCACTCCTGCATTGATTTTTGTGGGAAAAGATAAAAATCAGTCTTTGTCCTTCCATGCCATTGCGTCTTGTGGTAAACTATTTAAGACCAGACTACCTTTGGGACCATCTTCTGCCTCATGCAGTCCAGCGGTTGGTTAGGTCCCACAGTCGGCCTTCTCCAGGTCCCATCAGCTGGCGGGGCCAAGGGGAAGAGCCTTCTCTGTGGTAGCCCCAGCCCTCTGGAACAAATTCCCTCCAGAGATAGGTACCACCACCTCCCTCCTGGTCTTTCGTGAAGTTCTGAAGACCCACATCTGCCGGCAGGCATGGGGGCCAGGAGTGATGAGATTGTCTCCGGGTGATATAATGAATGACTGAATTGGATGAATGTGCATGACTGTACATAGGGGTTTTCTAGAACTTTTAGTAATTTTGTATAATTCTTTTAAAAGTAATTTAGATTTCTTTACAATTGTTTGCATTTATAATGTTGTATGCTGCCCTGAGTCGCCTCGAGAAAGGTGGCATAGAAATCTAATAAATAAACAAACAATAAAATAAACAAACAATAAAATAAATAAACTACAGAATATAAATCGAATTCCTTATCACAACACATGCAATATATGGGGTATGATTTAAAAGGGCTATTTTTAAAAAATTCAGTTATTAAGCTGTGATTTTCAATAGCTTATGTCTTGACTGCTTAAAGAACGGTGCGGTGGCCTAGAGGTGGAGCTCTCTCCTTACAATCAGGAGGCTGTGAGTTCGATCCTAGGTAGAGACAGATATTTCTCTCTCTGGGCACAATAAGTCTCTGCTGAACAAAAAGCTCCGCATTGGTGCCAGGAAGGGCATCTGGTTGGAAAACACTCAGCTCCATTGAGATGCTCAGATTCCACCCTGCAAGGGATTATGGGGAAGAAGATATCCTGACTGATTGAAGATGAAAAGTACCTCTTTATCCACATTCATATGGCATGTGACAGATTCGGAATAAGATCTGTAGTTGTATTAGCTTTTGTAGAAAAAGTGAACACAATATACACAATAAAAAGGAAAAAAAAGACAATCATAATTTCATGGCCATATTCCAAGCACAGGACTTAATTAAATAATTAAAATAATGTTCTTTGATGTTCTCTGAATTTGCTTGTAGATAACATCATCAGTGTACTGTAGGTTATTCTGACAACCTAGTTGTATTAATGTTATCTTGATGGGTAATGAAATGTGTTCAAAGAAACTGAGCTCAGAGAGCAATGAGGACTGCACAGCTCAAATAATACTTATATTATTTTCTACTGGAATTACATAACATTCAAAACTTGTTTGCTGAATTTACAAGCTACTTTTCTGCAAAAATACATTGGTCAAACAGCACATAAATTTATCCAATGTCAAAGTCTAAATCCAAAACAAATTAGTACTATTTGATCAAGTATACTAAACTGCAGAGTGTATATGGTTCTAATAGTCTAGTTGAACTAGTTGAAAAGTCACAGAACACACATAGAACTTTAATATAATACAATAACTTTCCTGATATTTTTAAGTAAGTTTTTTAACTGACTTTTTGTGGATAATCAATGGACTGCAACACTAAGTAACACTGACATTAGGCAAAGTACTGAGCAGTGCTTTGTGTTTGAAAGGAAAACAATTTCAGAGCATTTACAGAGAATCTGCATAAAGGAACATAAACTTTTCTTGGGTTCATTTGCAGCTGTGGCACAATCTCAAAAAACAACTAAACAACTCCCTCAATGTGTTTAAGTACCTCTTGCCAGGTGCTATCTTGCATTGCATGCACCCAAATTCCAAAGCAGTTTTTCCTCTAAAAATTCAGAATGTTGCAGAATCGCAATTGACATTATCTCCAGACATCCAAAATTTTATCTGTTCATTCTTTCCATCCATAATTATTAAACTATTGAAAATGTGGGCAGCATTCCCATACAACAATTTACATTCACTGGTTGTATATGATTAACATAATACAAGACTCATAAAGCAGCTTTGTAATGTTGACTCAATAAACATTTCTGATCCAAGAAAAATTATTTAAATATCCAGGGATTATTACTACCATCCATTATCTCCGCTACCTAATAACACTGACAACTATGCTGTCTCTTTTATCATATCTCTAACACGAACACTACAAATTATCTGGTGAACCAACTTGAGTTGGTTTGCCATGATCATCTTTTTTCAACACTTTGCCCATGAATTGATAACCATCATGCCCAAATTGTATAAATGTTGTGTATGCATGTTGATTGTTTAGTTAGTGTTGGCTTTAATCTGGATTTTATAGTTAGAATTGTATATTTGACTTCTTTTTAATTGTTCTCGTATTTTTATATTGTTGTAATCCTTTGGGATTCAGTGGCATAGAAGTCGAATTAGTTAATTAATTAACTGACTCATCTTTTTAATAGCATTCAATTATACTTATTGCTTATTCCACTGATAAATAAGATGGGTCCCTGCACAGGAGACATCCAAAAGCTTAAACAAATATCTAAAAGCTGAGGTTACAAACAGCCATCTTGACGGTCAAATCAAAAGAGTTTTTCATAGGGATCAGAAGAGTCAAGAGACAAGTGGGAAAGAAACATTTTCTAACCAGGGTGCTACCGCTGGAGGGGAAAGCCTTCTGATTAAAAGAATCTTGAATAAAACCGGTTCTTGGAAGAGCTCTTTGTCGAAAATAAATGCTCTCTATGCTATATACAGTAATTAGAAAACCTAAATTTACCAAGAGAGAAGAATTAAGGGGCTCACTGGGGATGCACCACTGCAATGTCAAGTATTAAAAAGTGCCAGATTTGGAATTGGGATGAATCACTTTTAACTAGTCCAACTCAATTGTTAAGTTTACTGGGGAGACTTTGGGGTAATTCCCCCCCCCCCTTCTCCAACTGACACAATTGAAAGAGTCCAGAAATACTTCACAAGAAGAGTCCTTCACTCCCCCCTCTGGTAACAAGTTACCTTACTCCTCCAGACTTTAAATACTACCACTAGACAATTTACAACTACTTCGCCTCCGAACTAAATTTAACTGATGTTCATTAAGATCATACACCATAATGTCCTTCCTGTTAGTGACCACTTCACCTTCAACAACAACACAAGAGCATCAAATAGATACAAACTAAATGTGAATGGATTTCTTGGCTGCAGAAAATATGACTTCAGCAACAGAGTGATCAATGCCTGGAACTCACTATCTGACTGTTGTTTCTTCACCTAACCCAGGGGTAGGCAAAGTTGGTTCTTCTGTGACATGTGGACTTCAATTCCCAGAATTCCTGAGCTAGCATGATTGGCTCAGGAATTCTGGGAGTTGAAGTCCACAAGTCATAGAAGAGCCAACTTTGCCTACTCATGAATGACCTAACCCCAAAATCTTTTAACCTCAGATTGTCTACTGTTGACCTCTCCCCTTTTCTAAGAGGTCTTTGAGGGGCGTGCATAAGCGCACTATTGTGCCTACCGTCCCTGTCCTTCTTTCCAATTATCTTTTTAATCACTTTTTATGCTGCTATGTTAATACAAACTATAATTCTATACCTCTTTGACAAATACAATAAATAAAATAATAAATAAAAAACCAGAAAGCGAAATATAAACGATAAGGTCTAAGAAATAACCCTCCCCAAGAGGCGAAGAAGGGGTGTCAGAAGTGGAACCACGGCGGTCCAAACTGGGGATCCTTCGGCCTTCTTTCTTTCACCGCGACGGGAAAGCAGCTTTGAGGCAGCTGGACAGCCGCGGCCCACTCAGCCCTTATCTACAGCCACCAAACCAATTCCACATGGTCGGAGAAGCAGACAAGGGCCCCCAACTCCCGCTCTCCGCTAGCGCCACTTACCAGGAAAAAAAATTAAGAGGCTGGAAGAACGAGAACGCGGGGGGTCCACGACTTAAAAAAAGAAAAAAAACCTCCCCGGGGCTTCCGTGGCTCAACGGCGGACGCGGAGACAATGTGCTCCGACTGCCACCCGGCCAAAATGGCCGCCACCCTGAGAGGAGGAGCCGGTGCCTCACACTGGGTAGAGATTGAAATCTGTGATGAGATACGCGCAGCGCCATAGAGGAGGCGAAACGCCGGAAGTGCAAGGGAGAGGTGGCTCTGTCTGTGGCCTGACATCATCACTTAGCGACGGACCCGTCTGGGAATTCAATGGTGGAGGGGGAGGAGTCGGAGTCGGGTGGTCAATTAACGGAGAGTGGAAGGGCGTGGCCAAAAAGGCATCGCTGTTACCGCGGCGGGACGAGTAAGTAGGTCTTTTTAATATATTTTTTTTACCGCGTGCTGCTATTGGACGTTAGGGAGCGTTTAGTAAACACCTTCCCTTTGGCTTGCTGTGAACAGGCGTTCGTTTGCTTCAAACCTTATATAATTATTGATTAAGAATCAAGGGGTCTCTTAAAACTGAAAAATTGAAATGGCCCTCAGTATTATTATTTTTTAAAAGATAGTATTAAAAAGCTTAGACTGGAGAGAAAAGCGTAAATTTCCATGTTGGAGAAAGCTGCTTATTTGTTTGTTTTGTCAGGTACGTATTGGTAGTATACAAAGATAAAAATAATATTTATATACATGATACTAGTAAAAGAGAAACATTAGGACAGGGGACGGAAAGCACTCAGGTGCAGTGTCTCCCAACCTTGGCAACTTGAAGAGATCTGGATTTCAACGCCCAGAATTCTGGGAGTTGAAGTCCAGATCTCTTCAAGTTGCCAAGGTTGGAAAACACTGCTCTGGTGCACTTATGCACACCCCTTAGTGACCTCTTAGGAATCGGGAGGGGTCAACAGTGGATAGTCTAAGGGTAAAGTTTTGGGGGTTAGGTGATGATACTACAGAGTCAGGTAGTAAGTACCATGCATAAACTACTTGGTTACTAAACTCGTATTTCCTGCAGACAAGTTTAGAGCGGTTTACTTTAAGTTTGTTCTGTTGTGTGCGCATGTGTTGTTTATTTATTTAGTTAGTTAGTTCAATACATAATACACATTGAAGGGAATAGATATGTAGTAATATAACTAAAGAAACGAATAGAAGAAAAGATATAAAAGTCTAGGTGAACAAATTTGAAAGGAAGAAAAGATAAATGAGATAAGGAGACACAATTGGACAGGGGACGGAAGGCACACTGGTGCACTTATGCACGCCCCTTACTGACCTCTAAGGAACCTGGAGAGGTCAATCGTGGATAGTCTAAGGGAAAAATGTTGGGGGTTAAGGGTTGACACTACTGAGTCAGGTAATGAGTTCCACGCTTCGACAACTCGGTTGCTGAAGTCATATTTTTTACAGTCAAGTTTGGAGCGGTTAATATTAAGTTTGAATCTGTTGCGTGCTCTTCTGTTGTTGCGTTTGAAGCTGAAGTAGTCATTGACAGGTAGAACGTTGCAGCATATGATCTTGTGGGCAATACTTAGATCATGTTTTAGGCGTCGTACTTCTAAGCTTTCAAGACCAAGGATTGATAGTCTGCTTTCGTAGGGTATTCTGTTTCGAGTGGAGGAGTGAATGGCTCTTCTGGTGAAGTGTGGTTGTAGTTGATGTAGTCGTTGACAGGAAGGACGTTGTAGCAGATGATTTTATGGGCTATGCTTAGGTCGTGTTTAAGACAACGTAGTTCTAAGCTTTCTAAACCTAGGATTGTAAGTCTAGTAGCATAGAGTATTCTGTTACGAGTGGAGCTCGTAACAGAATACTGTATTCTGTTACGATCTATTGTAGAACATATGCTATTCCCCATCTAAACGGACCCACCTTGATGCTTTGACTGAAGTGACAAGCAATACTAGGAGAAGGAATGTAGAAGACTCAGTTGTAGCTTTGCTATATGTGTGCTTTTCTCTCCCTACCTGGTATGTACTACTGTAGTATTCATAGGGATGTCTATGGAGATTCTTAATCATCCAGTCCAGCTGTCTGCAAGGAGTATAAATCCTTCCATTCCCCACCATCCAGTCAGAGCTAAAGACTCTTCTTGGATGAGAAGCAAAATGTCTTCCAAGAAAAAACAGAAAGTCCAGTTGCCTTTTGAACAAGTTGCTTTTTGAACAAGTACACAAATCATATGGATTTGTGTACACGGGTGAAGAGGGAGCAATATTAATAAGGTGTATTATATATATTGCTCAAAAAATAAAGGGAACACTCAGATAACACATCCTAGATCAGAATGAATAAAATATTCTCATTGAATACTTTGTTCTGGACAAAGTTGAATGTGCACAACAGCATGTGCAATTGATTGTCAATCAGTGTTGCTTCCTAAGTGGACACTTGTTTAAGTGTTCCCTTTATTTTTTTGAGCAGTGTATAATGTATCTGTAGAGATAGATTGAAGACAGTTTCTGGGGGACGGAGCAGAAGAAACCTACTAGAATAAGCCAACAGTCATGAAGGCCCTGGTCTCTGCAAGCAGTGTCGTACACTAAGAACATGGCAAGACATGAAAGACACCCTTGTCAACCACTAGGAGAAGGAAGACTCTGAACTGCAAACCTCCATTGCCTTGTGGCTATATCCATCATTGGAAAAGGCCCTTGAGACAAAATCCGGACCCGGAGTCCCGGAAGCAGTTCCTAACTGTGTACAGCCATGTTCTGATAACTCCTGCGATGTAGCTGGAACCAATCGTATTGGCCTTTGCCATTCCATTGGATTATTTCAGAGACGTTGAGAGGGTGGATTTGCTGCTTGAGTAACAGTCTATCCTCCATACTACATTAGATTAGATTAGATTTATTGGATTTATAAGGCGCCCCTCCCCGTAGACTCGGGGCAGCTCACAACAATGGTAAACAAAACATAGTAACAAATCTAATATTTCGCAATCTAAATTACAGTTTTAAGTTTAAAAAATCCAAAAGAACCCCAATATATAAAAAACAAGCACACAATCGAATCATACACAAAAACTACATGGGCAAGGGGGAGATGTTTCAATTCCCCCATGCCTGACGGCAGAGGTGGGTTTTAAGGAGTTTCCGAAAGGCAAGGAGGGTGGGGGCAATCCTAATCTCTGGGGGGAGCTGGTTCCAGAGGGTCGGAGCCACCACAGAGAAGGCTCTTCTCCTGGGTCCCGCCAGATGACATTGTTTAGTCGACGGGACCCAGAGAAGGCCAACTCTGTGGGACCTAACCGGTCGCTGGGATTTGTGCAGCAGAAGGCGGTCCCGGAGATATTCTGGTCCGATGCCATGAAGGGCTTTATAGGTCATAACCAACACTTTGAATTGTGACCAGAAACTGATAGGCAACTAATGCAGACTGCGGAGTGTTGGAGTAACATGGGCATATTTAGAGAAGCCCATGATTGCTCTCGCAGCTGCATTCTGCACGATCTGAAGTTTCCGAACATTCCGAACTAACCTACCCAGGCTCCGTGCTCTGGGAAGTCCAGAGCATGATACCATGGTCTTTCAAGACTGAAGGATGCCAATGCAATCTGTGGAGATTCTCAGTCATCTAGGTAGAGTTGTCATGGCAAATGGACTTTTATTTTTTGGGGGGTCTTGAAACATTTTGCTGCTTATTCAAGTAGCTTCTTTAGTGTGTGTCTGAACTTATTTGAAAACAGGCATTTTCCCAATTGTTTCTGTCCCATGATCTGCAATAGCTCCTGTCATAAACAAGTCATATTTTAATTTCAGATATAAATGTAATCTATTTAGGCCATGGGGCCAGATTATGATCAAACTCTTAGCATTTTAGCAGAACATTCTTTGAACAATGGTTATGCTTCAATATAGTGGTTTTATGGAGGTTATTATGCCTCTTGTCATATACTACACCACAAATGTGTTTGAAATTGGGAAGTCAAATTTTGCTATAAACTCAAATCTCACTTGAGTAGGATAAATAATTTAGATATTAAATATACCAAAATATTCTCAACCAAACTGTGGAAATATCCATTATAGAATTTCAAACAACTGTAATGAGATTATTAATTTGACTGGTAATTAAAGTACTGATAGCTAAAGTTATTATTATCATTATTATTATTATTATTATTATTATTATTATTATTATTATTAATTGGATTTGTATGCCGCCCCTCTCCGCAGACTCGGGGCGGCTTACAAGAATAATAAACACAACATGTACAATCCAATAATTAAAAAAAACAACTAAAAACTCCTATTATAAAACCAAACATACACACAAACATACCATGCATAACTTGTAATGGCCTAGGGGGAAGAGCTATCTCAACTCCCCCATGCCTGGCGGTATAAATGAGTCTTGAGTAGTTTACGAAAGACAGGGAGGGTGGGGGCAGTTCTAATCTCCAGGGGGAGTTGGTTCCAGAGGGCCGGGTCCGCCACAGAGAAGGCTCTTCCCCTGGGGCCCGCCAAACAACATTGTTTGGTCGATGGGATCCGGAGAAGGCCAACTCTGTGGGACCTTATCGGTCGCTGGGATTTGTGCGGTAGCAGGCGGTTCCGGAGGTAATCTGGTCCATTGCCATGTAGGGCTTTAAAGGTCATGACCAACACTTTGAATTGTGACCGGAAACTGATCGGCAGCCAATGCAAGTAATTATTTACAAGTAATTGTAAACTTTACTTTGGCCTTATTCTTTGGCAGTAAAATAGCCACCCCCACACCCCATTTCATTTACACACGGCTACTCAGCTGATCAGCATTGGCCTGATCAGCTTGAGCACAGCTTGACTTACCACAAGCAGCTGATTGGTGGTTGGATCTGCCTTCCAGAATACTGTTCCAGGTGGCGGAGATTGCTGCCGCTGTCTATCTCTGCCTCCTGGAATGGGCCAAAAATGGAGCGTATAGAGGCTGAAAGGGGGGTGCATGGAGGCCGAAAATGAGACATGCAGAAGCCAAAGTAGGGCACACAGAGGTGGCAGTGACGGCGATGGCAACGATGGGCGGTGGTGATACTGGAACAGCTGATCGGCAGTATTCCGGAAAGCAGATCCAACTGCTAATCAGGTGCTCGTGATAAATCAGGCTGTGCTAAAGCTGACCAGTCTGTTTGCTGCAAGGAGGCAAATTGTTGAGAGGCAGAGAATCAAGGGTGGGAGCTGGCGGGTGGGAGGGGCTTTGGCAACATTCGCTCTATAAGACATAGACATGTTCGCCCACTTTGGTGTGTGTGTGTGTGTGCATCTTATATACCAAAAAACATGGTATTTGTTTTCTAATCCTGTGTCTAGGGAAACTATTTCTTTAATGTCATGGAAGATTCTTAATAATAAAGGACCATATTATTAAAATGGAAAATGGTTTTCCAAAAGAAAATTAACAGGTGGCCACAAACCACAGATTCTTGACATTTTAAATAATATAAAAACAGTTTGGAAACAAGATTGGAAACTGTTCCTGCTATTAATACATTTGAAATCACTCCAGTAGCTGTAATTAATACACTTTAAAGGTCTTTCTGAATTTTCCCATTGTGTAATTATAAATCATTCCTGTTAATTTTTATTACTAATGCAGCTAACTCTCTGAAGAATTATTTTATTTTTAAGTTAAAGATGAATATCAGCAAAAAAATTGATATGATTTCTGCAAAAATTGTCTTGCGATGTTTCATGTATGGATGGCTCCTCTATTCTGTAACACTTAGTTATACTCAAATACATCATTGATTATTTTCAGGTATAAAATAAATTGGTTGAATCATAAATCATATAAAAAAATAGGCATTTCTGAAATTTTGGTTTTTTCAAGGACTTCTGGATGGAAGGAATTATGCTGATTATTCATTTTAGCCTTTTAGCCATGTAATGGCTGTGGTCTAAGACAGTGTTTCCCAACCTTGGCAACTTGAAGATACCTGGACTTCAACTCCCAGAATTCCCCAGCCAGCATTCGCTGACTAGGGAATTCTGGGAGTTGAAGTCTAAATATCTTCAAGTTGCCAAGGTTGGCAAACACCGGTCTAAGAGACAGTCCCATTATTGACTTTTACTTAGGGCAGTGATGGCAAACTTATGGCATGGATGTCACAGGTGGCACGCGGAGCCATATTTGTTGACACGTGAGCCTTAGGTCAGCTCCAAGGTGCATGTGTGTGCTGGTCAGCATATTTTTGGCTCACACAGACACTCTGGGAGGGCATTTTTGACTTCCAGAAAACCTCTGGAGAGATGGGGGAGAGCGTTATTACCCTCCCTCAGCTCCAGGAAAGGCTTTGGAGCATGGGGAGGGTGTAACATGACCCTAATGGGCCCACCAGAAGTTGGAAAAGAGGCCGTTTCCAGCCTCCAAAGGGCCTCCAAGGAATTGAATTATGGATGTCGGCACTCGCGCTTGCACGATAGCTCACGCCCTCGCCCATGTTTCCTCAACACTCCCTGGCTTGCATTGGTTGCCGATCAGTTTCCGGTCACAATTCAAAGTGTTGGTCATGACCTTTAAAGCCCTACATGGCTTTGGACCAGACTACCTCCGGAACCGCCTGCTACCGCATGAATCCCAGCGACCGATAAGGTCCCACAGAGTTGGCCTTCTCGGAGTCCCGTCGACTAAACAATGTCGTTTGGCGGGCCCCAGGGGAAGAGCCTTCTCTGTGGTGGCCCCGGCCCTCTGGAACCAACTACCCCCCGGAGATTAGAATTGCCCCCACCCTCCCTGTCTTTCGTAAACTACTCAAGACTCATTTATACCGCCAGGCATGGGGGAGTTGAGATATTCCTTCCCCCTAGGCCATTACAAGTTATGCATGGTATGTCTGTGTGTATGTTTGGTTTTATAATAAGGGTTTTTAGTTGTTTTATTATTGGATTGTCACATGCTGTTTTCATCATTGTTGTTAGCCGCCCCGAGTCTACGGAGAGGGGCGGTATACAAATCCAATAAATTATTATTATTATTATTATTATTATTATTATTATTATTATTAATTTCGGCACCCGAGGGAAAAAAAGTTTGCCCTCACTGACTTAGGGGAAAATAAAAAGTCACATCTTCTGTTTTAGATCCTACTTTATGTTCCTTTACGTCAGTTTTTCTCAGCTAATGAGAAAGGTTAATTTTAGGAGTTTGGATAAAGGATACAATTTGGGTGATTATTTCCCTCATTTTTTATTCTGTGAGATATTTAATCTCCAGTAAAATCCACATGGTAATTATCCTATCCTCAAATCGTCGCTACAGAGTACTGCACACCAAGACAACTAGACACAAGAACAGTTTTTCCCCCGAACGCCATCACTCTACCGTGTTTCCCCGATAGTAAGACACCCCCGATTGTAAGACGTATCGGGGGTTTCAGGGGGGTCGGCTAATATAAGCCGTACCCCGAAAGTAACACATATGTCTTACTTTCGGGGAAACACGGGGGTATTGCCGCCTCCTGGCCACTTCCGCGCCGCCCCCCCTCCATACGTCACTGCCGCCTCCGTCTGATCCAAATGTTGCTGTTCCTGCTGCTCCCACTGCTCCCGCCAGAGACCGGTAAGCTTCGGAGACGCCGGGTGGGCGGACACGTGTCAAGGCCGTTGTGTGCACCGGACGCGGTCTCTGGCGGGAGAAGCCTTCGCCGGGCTGCTTCGCTGCTTGTTGCCCGACGACGGACAACGTCCGGCCGGCTTAGCCGGGACGGGCAACACGGCATCCGCTTGAGACGCCGGCGGGAGCAGTGGGAGCAGCAGGAACAGCAACATTTGGATCAGACGGAGGCGGCGGTGACGTATGGAGGGGGGGGGCGGCGGGAACAAGCAGCGAAGCAGCCCAGTGAAGGCTTCTCCTGCCGAAAGGCGCCCGCCAGAGACCGGTAAGCTTCGGAGACGCCGGGTGGGCGGACACGTGTCAAGGCCGACGTGTGCACTGGACGCGGCTGCCACGTCATGGCGGGGCCCGGACGGGGCGGGCAGGCGGGGATGCGGATGTGTCTCCGTGTGTTTGTGTGTGGGGGGGAGGGTGCTTCGGGCTTTTTGTCCCCCCGGTGGGTAAAAATGAAGACCCAGATTTTTCAAGAAGATTTTTTAAAATACTACTTTTTACCGGACACGGGTGTTGCGGGTTCGGGTAGGTGGGTTGGCCGGGTGGGTCTTATTTTTTCCAATATAAGACATACCCCGAAAGTAAGACATAGTGGGGCTTTTGGGGATAAAAAGAAAGTAAGACACTGTCTTACTTTCGGGGAAACACGGTACTAAACAAATAATTCCCTCAACACTGTCAGATTTTTTACTAAATCTGCACTTCTATTTCTACTAGTTTTTTCTTCTTCTTCTCATCATTCCTATCATCCTTTTCCTCCCATGTGGGACTATACGACTGAAACTTGTTGCTTGTATCCTAAGATTTTTATTAACATTGATTGTTTCTTCATTGCTAATTTGATCCCCTATGACAATCCTTAAGTGTTGTACTACATGATTCTAGACAAATGTATCTTTTTCTTTTATGTACGCTGAGAGCATCTGCACCAAGACAAATTCCTTGTGTGTCCAATCACACTTGGCCAATAAAATTCTATTCTATTCTATTCTATTCTATTCTATGTGGGGTTATAGAGGACTACAGAGAAGCCAATAAATAGCACAGCCACATCCAGCTTTTTTTTAATGAATTGGTAGACCTTTTCTTGGTTAGCTTATGTAAAAATATATTATACGCATGATTAACCTCAATCCTTTTTTCCACTCTTATATTTTGTTTTAAATTTAAATTTCCTAAACACACGCCCGTTCTTGTTTTTATTAACCAAAAAATATGGTTCTATTCTTAGTTTAAAGCAATTATAAGCCATGAGGTCCACAAAATGAGAAACACTGGAAAAAATGAGGGGGGGAGGAAGGTCACCTAAAATATTTCAACCACGGATTGCTACACTTGTGGCTTTTGCTACATTTTCCTTTCTGTTCCTATTGTCATGAATGTGGAATATTTTAAATATACTTTTATTTATTTTTTCCTAGTGAAAAAATGACCACTGCTAACAAGACTCCTCCTGGTGCAGATCCAAAACAGCTGGAAAGGACAGGAACGGTTCGAGAAATAGGTTCACAGGCTGTTTGGTCTCTTTCATCTTGTAAACCGGGTAAACTGCAGAAGCATCTTGTTTTTAAACAGGCCAGAAATTCCCTTTAAAAGTAAAAAAAAGTAACTTTTGGATTTAATTTAAATTTGATACGATAATCAAACTTAAGTATTTTACGCATTCTCCATCATGTTTGAAGCCAGCATTCAGGATGTGTTGTCCTTGTCCACTCAGAATGAGGACTGAGTCTGTTATTTTTTGCTGGATCCGCCTTCCTAGGTCCGCGGACTGGACAGATGTGGCTACCATTTCTCCCTTCCTGAAATTTGGCTATTTCTGTTTTGGTTGAACATTGGACTTGGTGACTGTGTTTCACAGTCCGAGACCACCCGCGAAAGTCAAATTTCCGCGAAGTAGAGATGCAGAAGTAAATACACCATTTTTGGCTATGGACAGTATCACAAGCCATCCCTTAAGACTTTAAACCCCTGAATTACCATTTCCCATTCCCTTAACAACCATTTACTCACCATTATTACTGGTACTCACCATTGAATAAGACACTTAGTGATCCTGATATTTATAAACATAATTATTTATTAACAATAATTATTTTTTTTGTTATTTATTTGCAAAAATTAATTAGTTTGGTGATGACATATGACATCATCGGGTGGGAAAAACTGTGGTATAGAAAAAAAAACCCGTGAAGTACTTTTTAATTAATATTTTTTGAAAAACCATGGTATAGACTATTCGCGAAGTTCGAACCCGCGAAAATCGAGGGAACACTGTATTTTTCCCAGTTAAAGATCACAGACATACGGGTTTAATAGCATAGCGCTTTTGGGAACATAAAAAATATTAAAACTCTGAGAGCATCTATCTTCGTGATGGCGAACCTATGACACATGTGCCACAGGTGGCACGGAGAGCCCTCTCTGCGAGCACACAAGCCATTGCCCCAGTTCAGCTCCTTTGAGCATGCGCGTGGGGGACAAGGGTTCACATACACATGCACGGGAGTTATGAGTGCATGCATGGGGGCCTAGCGGGCCACGGGGGAGTTGGGCATGCATGCATGTGGGGCAGTGCACGTGGGGGGTCGTGCGTGAATGCACATGGGGTGGGCACAAGGGGGTCGTGCTTGCATTGCATTATAGGAGTGTGCGTGCCCACATTTGCTTTCAGCACTCGATCAGTCATCACTGATCTGTCTACATACATGCTACTGTTGTTAAAGACTGTCTGCTTTTGTATATTCAAAATAGGGTTTGGGGTGGATCAGTTACGAGATGATAACCTAGAAACATACTGGCAATCTGACGGATCACAGCCTCATTTGGTCAATATCCAATTCAGGTAGTAAATATTTATGCACCAGTAGTTTTCATTATTATGCATTTTACCTTTTTTTTAAAAAAAAATATCTTATATAATTTACCTACTGTTCTGCCTGCGTGTCCCAACCGCCCGTAATTACAGGGTAATTAGTCCAGAAAGACACACACCACACAATAGAAGAAAAACCAAAAGTCTTTATCAACAGAAAAACAGAAACAGCTCCCTTTTTAAATGTCAAAGGGATTTTCTGGTACACACAAGGCACAGGTTAAATGCAATCCAATTGCTCACCCAGTAACTGGGAAATTGAGTCCAATTCTAAAGTCCAGAAAGTCCACACACAGTCTTGAACAGCAAAAACCACGATCTTGACGAAACTCTGAATCAGATAAACTGCCATGAGGCTAAACCAGCACGCTGCTCTTTTTATCTGTAGCACTAATTACTGCAGCCCCACCCAATCACAGGTGGCCTCACTTATCTCCTGTAATAATCTTTCAGTTGTTCTCCTATACATCACTCTACACATGCGTGGATGTGTCATAAGTTCTTGTTCAGAATCCAGGGATGGTAAGGATGATTGATCTCCTCCTGGGCTGTCTGCCAAACTCCCCTCTTCCAAGTCACCCCCACCTTCTTCTTCCTTGGAAACTTCACTACCTGACTCTGTCGGCAATAAAACAGGCCTTTGACATGTCGATGTTTCCCCTGCATCCACCTCCACATTCCTTGGGGCAGGAACTGGGCCAGAGCCAACCACAACACCTACATTTATTTTATTTATTCGATTTATTTATTCTCCATACACACGATAACCCATAGCCCATTCAGTCATCATTTCAGAGTTAGTTTCTACCAGATTCCTGAATCTTTTCAATGACAGAACTTCTGATGTTCATGCATTCACTGGAAATGTTGGGATGCATTCAGAGAAGTATTCCCCCTATCACTATAGGTCGTCCTGGAGGTACAACCACAATCGAGCTCAATGTGTCTCTTGCTTAGCAAGGTAGATGTTAAGTGAGTTGTGCCCCACTTAAAATCTTTTTTTTGCCATAATTTTTACACGACTCACTTAAGTTGTTAAGTGAATTGTGTGGTTCGCGAATTGTCTGGCTTCCCCCATTGACTTTGCTTATCACAGTGTTTCCCAACCTTGGCAACTTGAAGATATTTGGACTTCAACTCCCAGAATTCCCCAGCCAGCAAATGCTGGCTGTGGAATTCTGGGAGTTGAAGTCCAGATATCTTCAAGTTGCCAAGGTTGGGAAACACTGTCTTATCAGACTCTGGCTGGTGATCACATGACCCCAGGACAATTCAACCATCATAAATTCATGCCACTTGCCAAGTGCCTTTATTTTGATCACATGACCATGGGGTTGCAAAGATGAGAACTGATCATAAGTCATTTTTTTGAGTGCAGTTGTAACTTTGAAAAGTGACTAAACAATTGGTTGCTAAGTTGAGGACTTCCTGTATCATAGAATTGATATTACAGTAGTACCTGTAGATACGAGCTGCTCCACATGCGAGTATTTCAAGATACGAGCCACGAGGGGAGGGAAATTTCTTTTCCAGACCCGAGCTGAAATTCGGGATACGAGCCGAGCGTCCACTAGGTGGCGCAAGAATCCTTGCTTCTGGTTATCTCGGAGGGGAAAAACAAAGTCTAAAGCCATTTGTTCCAGATAGGAGTTGCTCGACATACAAGCTCCCTTCTGGAATCAATTATACTCGTATCTAGGGGTACTACTGTATTTCCTTCCGTTACATCACTAGGATAACATTCTCTTCAGTTTATTGGACTTTTATGAATAAGGGGCACTTCTTCACCAAGTCATTTAGTTAAGGAGATTTCACAGTACTCTAGTTAAATATACAGTACTGTTTAGCCAAGTATCGTGACGTAAATGTAACTTTAAAAAAAATCTGTGAAAATGCAGAAGGAAGCTCCTGAAAACTGAATTGATTCAAAATATATTATGAGAAACAAAATTCAATTGCCCGCAAAAAAAAATTAAATATTTTAAAATTAAGATTATTCTATAACCTTACCTTTTCATGGGTAAGTGGGTCAGAGTTATATATGTGGGGAAATGCTGTACAAATTCATCCTTTCTTGATAAAAAAAAACAGAAAATGTGCCTTGTTTTGCGTAATCATTGCCTGTAAAAATATTAATTTTTGAAAATAATATACACTTTTATATCACTATAACTTTAAAAATTATAATTAATAATATACATATAATATACACTTTTATATCACTATAACTTTAAAAATTATAATTCAAATTCAAATTTTAGTAATTTGACTTTAATTCATGGCCAAAAAGTCTTGGATATTTCAATACAAATTATTCTTTCACTGTTGTATCTTAATATTGTATTTCTATTCCATCCACTTTTGATATGCAAAAAAAGCCTAGCTTATTGCTTACATATCATTTTAGAATTAAATAAAAGTTGAAAGATATGAATTGCCATCAATTATGTTTTTAAATACGTGAAATTACAAATATTTGGTAAATCTTGAATATTGGTATAAATAAATAAAATTATAATTTGACAAAACTTTGGTAAATCTTGAATATTGGTATAAATAAATAAAATTATAATTTGAATCTTAGGATAATTAATGAATCAAGGATTCTTGGATACAGTAATGTATATAAAGCTACACTTCAGATAGGAAAAAATTGAATTCTTTCGTATTCATTTGTTTTGAATTTAAGCTACTGTTTTGAATTTAAGTTGCAATGTTTCCAAAGAATGGTACTGTTTTACTAAACTTTACTTAATACACGATACGTTCTTATCATCTAATCTTGATTTTGCAATTGTTTAATTCCAGAAGGAAGACTACTGTGAAGACATTATGCATTTATGCAGATTATAAATCTGATGAAAGTTACACTCCAAGCAAAATCTCTGTGAGAGTAGGGAACAATTTTCACAATCTTCAAGAAACTCGGGTTCGTATGCTTTACTCCTTAAAAATACATTTTACAGATAAATCCTTCCAAAATACAGCATAGAGCAGTGATGGCGAACCTATGGCACGGGTGCCACAGGTGGCACGCAGAGCCATATCTGCTAGCACCCGAGCCGTTGCCCTAGCTCAGCTCCAACATGCATGTGTGTGCCGCCCAGATGTTTGAGGCTCTGGGGGGGCATTTTTGGCTTCCAGAGAGCCTCTGGGGAATGGGAGAGGGCGTTTTTATCCTCCTGAGCTCCAGGGAAGCCTTTGGAGTCTGGGGAGGGTGAAACACGAGTCTACTGGGCGCACCAGAAGTTGGGAAACAGGTCATTTCTGGTCTCCATTGGGCCTCTGGTGGGTGGGGGAAGCTGTTTTCGCCCTCCCCGGGTATTGAATTATGGGTGTGGGCACTACTCGCGCATGCACAATAGCACACGCACGCGGTCTTTTGGCCTGAAGGAAAAAAGGTTTGCCATCATTGGCATAGTGTATCTGTCCTTAAACAATCACAATCCAGAATTTGAAAAGTAAAAAATATACGGTCGATCGGTCGGTCGGTCAATCAGTCAGTCCAGGTAAGAAAACTCCTTGACTGGCTGATTTTTGGAAAACAGGAAATCTGTCCTTCAGATCCTTCAAATCCTGCTTCAGAGAGCGGCTTGATTCTCATAGCTATTGTTTGCAGCAAAAAAAGAGAAAGGGATACTCTTGTTGCAACCGGACCCCAGGGTATCTACGAGACCGCCTTCTGCCGCACGAATCCCAGCGACCGGTTAGGTCCCACAGAGTGGGCCTTCTCCGGGTCCTGTCAACAAAACAATGTTGTTTGGCGGGGCCCAGGGGAAGAGCCTTCTCTGTGGCGGCCCCGGCCCTCTGGAACCAACTCCCCCTGGAGATTAGAACTGCCCCCACCCTCCTTGCCTTTCGTAAACTTCTTAAAACCCGCCTCTGTCGTCAAGCGTGGGGGAACTGAGACATCTCCCCCTGCCTATGTAGTTCTAGTGCGTGATATGACTATGTATGTTTTTTTATATTGGGGTTCCTTGCTTTTAGATTTTTAAATGTATAATTGCTATCTTAGATTTTAATTATTAGATTTGTCAGTATATATTGTTTTTTGTCACTGTTGTGAGCCGCCCCGAGTCTGCGGAGAGGGGCGGCATACAAATCTAATTATTATTAATAATAATAATAATAATAATAATAATAATAATAATCATCCTTATTTTTTTTTGTATTGTTTTAGAAAGCAAACGACTGAGAAGCTAATTACCCCTACCCCCAAATAAGACATCCTCTGATAATAAGCCCAATTGGGTTTTTGAGTGCATGGCAATAAGGCCAAACGCTTATTTCAAGGTTCAAAAAAATATAAGACAGGATCTTATTTTTGGGAAAACATGGTAGATAGATAGGCTGACAGATAAAAGGATTTTATGTTTAAACCAAGCACATACTCTGTTTATTTTTAAGCAACTGATAGCCGTATTATGTCACAAATTGTTTTGTAGAATCTCCCATTATCAGAACAGGCTGCAATTTCAAATGGCTCAGAATGCCATTTATAGATGCCTAATATTTTCATTTGTGCACTTAAGGACTGAACTTGGATGATGTCTTTATAATGGAAGTAAACTAGCAGTATACCAATACTGTAACTATCTTAAATCTATGAAAAGGTTTTGACTGCTGTTAAAGTGAGATTTTGATTGCTTAACCCAATTGAACTTCTATGTCATCGGTTGGTTATGTAATTTCTGATTGGCTAGATTGGCTCCAGTAACTAAACTAGACAAAATTAGAAAGAAAATTAAAATATAAAGAAAATAAGAATAGCAGTATATTAGACCCATCTCAAAAAATAGAAGGATAAAATGAACATTTTTCAATTAAAAGAGAGGGGACGGGGAGAACAATGTATGTGTTCTATCTCTAGAAGTATTGCTTTAAACCTAAAAATAAAATCAGAAAAATATTTAGTACAATTCTGTATGTTCTGTGTGTGTGTCCCCCACCCCCATCTAGTGTCTCCTTATCTAGTGTTTTCTAATGTCCACTAGATGTCACTCTTGGCTTTAAATTCTTTGGTTTCATGTCCCAGCATCTATACTTACATATCTACTTATGGAAGCTGAGCAGTTTGGTTGAGATGGGGAGAAGTCTGAAAAATTGTATTCTACAGGCTATCTTTGCTGTTCATGCATGCATGGACATCAAATGTTAATATTTTAGTGGACAATTTTAATCTTGATGTATAGAGTTTCTTAGATACGTCAAATTCTGTTTATTTTTTCAACTGCTGCCAGGTTTTTATTGTTTCACTATTTGTTTCCAATGGATTTTAGTCTTTATGCAACTAAAGAAAGATGATGGGAAAACCTTAGCATCTTATTAAATGGAGAAAACACCTTACAAGTGCTATTGTATTTGCTGCTCTCTACAACTTGCATTTTAATAACAAATTATTAGGACTAGAATCATAGAATCATAGGGCTAGATGGAACCTTGGAGGACTTCTAATCCAATTTTCTGCAGGAAATTAGACTATTACTGCATTTATTAAACAGTAATTTAGAAACTGTAACTCTTTATTAAATGTCATATGAGAAGACACTACTTGGCTGATCTTGATTGAACCCTGCACCCCAATTAATCAGTGTTGAAGCTGATAAAATTACTAGCTATCAAGAAAACTATGGATGTATCTATGTAATCACAAGAGCTGTGCTTGAGAGTTTCTGATGGTCATTTTGTTGTATAGGTATTCATTTTCTTTATCCAATATATGAAGAAAAAGCAAGGTTCCCATATTTTTCAGCCTGTAAGTTGCACCTTCTGTGGTTTCCCGAAAATAAGACCCTGTCTTATATTTTTTTGCCATGCACTCTAAAGCCTGATTGGGCTTATTATCAGAGGATGTCTTATTTTGGGGAAAACATGGTAGATTTTAGAGGAAGAAAACAAGAAAAAAATATTCTGAACCAAATGGTGTAGAGATATATTTTATAAAATGTAGCAGAATAATATTTCAACCATGTAAAATCAACAGCGGTATTAAGAACCATCATTACTATAATTATCTAATTGGGAGAGATTTTAAGGTTCAAGTAGTCTTCTAATTTTCTGGAAATCCCAAGAACTCATCATCACTAGCGCCAGAATTTAGGAAGCTCAGTTTCTCACAATCACCTACATCATTTTCTTTGCTACTGTTATGAGTGCTCCCTGTCAGCCTTTGGAAATGTCGGATTCAGAGGAGGAAGAAGAAGTAGAAGCTGTAAATTACCCTGATTTAAGAGAAGTGAACAGAACAGCTACCTTCATATATCATCTTCAGTTCCAGCTAATGTAACAATTTTGAAAGACCGTACAATGATTTCATCCTTCAATGAGTGCCATGATATTTAACCTATTTGCAAACTTGAGTGACAAAGGGCCTCCTCATTCGTCTGTAGATGTCAGATCATGATTACCAGCAACCATCCATTTGTTCCACTCTTCTCGCATATAGATGGTAAATGGTTGGTTCGTGGAAACATCAAGAGGTTGCAATTGGCTGATAAGACCCGCAGGAATTACAGTTAGATGAGTCTTCACTTCTTTAAACCTTTTCTTTGTGGTTTCGCTAATATGTGTTCTAAACTGGTCAAGCACTCATTAAGCAGGTTTTTTTCAAAAGTCCTCCTGGATGTTTGAACCACACTTTTTCAACCTATATACTTTCATTCCATTTTGGTCCATCCATCCTTTCTCATGGGCATGCACAATAACAGCTTTTGGAATCACTTCTTTTGGAAAGGTTTTCTTTTCGAATACTAAATCCGTGGCAATTTGGTGCCCTCTGCACAGCAGAACAACACAACCACCCTGTAATGTGTTTTCACATGTCTTGAGGTTTTCACGGTTATGCTTTTGGCACCAATAAGATCAACATCTTATTGGATGGCACATCAAAGGTTAGAGCAGGTGTGGGCAATTAATTTTGCCATGGGGCCACATGAGAAATTGGGATGGTTTTAGAGGGCTGGATTAATATAATTAACTCAGTTCTACCCAATACTGTATATTATTGGGTAGAACTGAGTTAATTATAATTATACATTATAATTATATATTATATTATATATATATAATTATATATTATACATATACAATTATATATTATATTATATTATATATTATAAATTATAATTATAAATTAATTATAAATTAATTGCCCACCCCTTCCTTCCTTGTTCCCTCCATTTCTCCTTCCTTCCTTCCTTCCTTCCTTCCTTCCTTCCTTCCTTCCTTCCTTCCTTCCTTCCTTCCTTCCCTCCCTCCCTCCCTCCCTCCTTCCTTCCTTCCTTCCTTCCTTCCTTCCTTCCTTCCAACCACCATGGGCCAGTCACAGACAACGGGTGGGCCGCATCCGGCCCTTGGGCCGCCCTTTGCCCATGTCTGTGTTACAGGATCTTCATATTCCCAAGCTGGCTATTTTTTTAAAAAAAAAATATTCCTAGCATCTATCATAAATGTATGAAAAGACAGAATCTTAGATTCATACACTTTTGGCATTTTTTTGTGCTATTCTAGTTTTGGTGCACATAGCAAGATCATATCATCTCATAAATCTGAAAGACCATGATGGTGATACAATAAAATCCTGAATGCCTTTCTGTATAGCAATGCGTTTGGCTTCATATATTACCATTTTTGTGGAAACTCTGAAGCCGTTATTCCAGGGAGATGTGATCCAGACTTTTATGTCCACCTCTAACAGTGGTCACTTTGCAGAAAGCCTACAATAGTTGTGCTTGCTTTTATCTTTTACTTTTTGCAGCTGATCCACCTGTTTCCTTTACTCTCTTTATCATTTTTTCAGTTCGAGGTGGTCCAGAAGGTTTCTCCGCTGTCCTGTTTCCATGTTCCTTAGCATATTTCACTAATTCTAGTTTAAAATAAATTTTATGCATAGTGGTACCTCTATCTACAAATGCCTCTACTTACAAAATTTTCTAGATAAGAATTCGGTGTTCAAGATTTTTTTTGCCTCTTTTCTAGAACCATTTACTACTTACAAACCCGAGTCTCCGAAATTGTAACTGGAAAAGGCAGGGGAGAAGCCTCCATGGGGCCTCTCTGGGAATCTCCTGGGAGGAAACAGGGCAAGAAAAGTTGGGGAGAAGCCTCCATGGGGCCTCTCTGGGAATCTCCTGGGAGGAAACAGGGCAGGAAAAGTTGGGGAGAAGCCTCCATGGGGTCTCTCTGGGAATCTCCTGGGAGGAAACAGGGCAGGGAAAGGTGGGGGAAGTCTCTGTGGGGCCTCTCTAAGAATCACCTGGGAGGAAACAAGACCGGAAAAGGCGGGGAGAAGCCTCTGTGGGGCCTCTAGGAATCTCCTGGGAAGAAACAGGGCCTCCACCCTCCTTGTAGTTTATTTATTTATTTTAATTTATTAGACTTTTATTTATTAGACTTCCCCAATCGCACGCATTATTTGCTTTTACATTGATTCCTATGGAAAAAAATGCTTCTTCTTACAAACCTTTCTATTTAATGCAGCTGCGAGAGCTATCATGGGCTTTCCTAAATTTGCCCATGTCACACCAACACTCCGCAGTCTGCATTGGTTGCCGATCAGTTTCCGGTCACAATTCAAAGTGTTGGTTATGACCTATAAAGCCCTTCATGGCACCGGACCAGAATATCTCCGGGACCGCCTTCTGCCGCACGAATCCCAGCGACCAGTTAGGTCCCACAGAGTTGGCCTTCTCCGGGTCCCGTCAACTAAACAATGTCGTTTGGCGGGACCCAGGGGAAGAGCCTTCTCTGTGGCGGCCCCGACCCTTTGGAATCAACTCCCCCCAGATATCAGAGTTGCCCCCACCCTCCTAGCCTTTCGTAAGCTCCTTAAAACCCACCTCTGTCGTCAGGCATGGGGGAATTGACATGTTCCTTCCCCCTAGGCTTATAAAATTTGTGTATGGTATGCTAGTGTGTATGATTGGTTTTTAACTTGTGGTGTTCTTAAAATTAATTTAATATTGGATTTGTCTTGTATTGCTGTTGCTGTGAGCCGCCCCGAGTCTGCGGAGAGGGGCGGCATACAAATCTGATTAAACTTAAACTTAAACTTAAACTTAAGAACCTGTTCACGGAACTAATTAAGTTCATAAGTAGAGGTACCACTGTATTTTCCTTTTCTGCTTTGACATCTTTGTACTAGTATGTAGCGTCAGGAGGTACCATAGTCTTTTTCTGAAAGAAAGAATAATAGTGTGTAACCTGTTGTGAATGGTTCATATCCGGCTAAGCTGGTCACGGATTTTGAGGACCTCATTAGAGGCCAATGTTCTTGCCGTATGAATATGAGAGTGAGGGAGAATTAGGGACCAGCAGAAGCTGTAGCACCCCTAGTTATGGTAGTCTCTGAGTCAGAGGACGATGGGGACTTTGAGAAACCTCTCTTAGATGCGAGAGTCAGAAGAATGATATGTCTCTATAGAAGGGTTTCCAGACATCTATAGGATATTTAGCCACACCTTGTCAGTATTTTTAGGTTCTCCTTCGCTTCTCCCTCTCTGCGGGTGGCCTCAGTCCGAATTCTGACTCTCAAGCATGGAGCGTTCAGAGCTGGCTGCAGAGGTTGTGGTCTCGGCTTCCGATATTGCTAAAGGAGGAACCAGAAGTCTCAGTATCCAGTATTCTAGATGATCAGTATTCTTCAACTGTATCAGAGCTTAGCATCTGAGCCAGTTGGGTTTTGACCAATGTGTGTACACGTATACACATATGCAGCGATACCTCTACTTACGAACTTAATTCGTTCCGTGACCAGGTTCTTAAGTAGAAAAGTTTATAAGAAGAAGCAATTTTTCCCATAGGAGTCAATGTAAAAGCAAATAATGCTTGTCATTAAAGAAAGCACAGGGAGGGTGGAGGCCCTGTTTCTTCCCAGGAGATTCCTAGAGAGGCCCCATGGAGGCTTGGCTTCCCTCACCGGCGCAGGCAACACGCGCTGCCATCTTCCGGGCCAGCCAGGCTCAGCGGATCAAGCCCGGCTCCTCTCGGCCCAGCATCCCGGGCCAAGCGGCTGCCTTCCGTCACTGAGCCTGGCTCGCCCGGAAGATCGTAGTGCGCGTTGGCTGCAGCGGCGAGGGAAGCCAAGCCGGCAGCAATGTCGCCGCCGCTGCAGCCAACGCGCGCTACGATCTTCCGGGCGAGCCAGGCTCAGTGACGGAAGGCAGCCGCTTGGCCCGGGATGCTGGGCCGAGAGGAGCCGGGCTTGATCCGCTGAGCCTGGCCGGCTTGGCTTCCCTCACCGGCGCAGGCAACACGCGCTGCCATCTTCCGGGCCAGCCAGGCTCAGCGGATCAAGCCCGGCTCCTCTCGGCCCAGCATCCCAGGCCAAGCGGCTGCCTTCCGTCACTGAGCTTGGCTCGCCCGGAAGATCGTAGCGCGCGTTGGCTGCAGCGGCGGCGACATTGCTGCCGGCTTGGCGTCCCTCGCCGCTGCAGCCAACGCGCGCTACGATCTTCCGGGCGAGCCAGGCTCAGTGACGGAAGGCAGCCGCTTGGCCCGGGATGCTGGGCCGAGAGGAGCCGGGCTTGATCCACTGAGCCTGGCTGGCCCGGAAGATGGCAGCGCGTGTTGCCTGCGCCAGGGCGAACTTCTGCGCTTGGCTTGAGGGCTCAGTTGGGAAGGCGCGCGGGTGTTTTAAAACGTCCCCGCCGACATGGGGGGCTCGCTAGCACCCCCCCGAACCCCCAACCCGGGTTTGGGGGGGTGCTAGCGAGCCCCCCATGTCGGCGGGGATGTTTTAAAACACCCGCGCCGCTTTCCAATGAGTCCCGAAGACAAACGCGGAAGTTTGACGTTTGTCTTCGGGACTCATTGGAAAGCGGCGCGGGTGTTTTAAAACGTCCCCGCCGACATGGGGGGCTCGCTAGCACCCCCCCGAACCCCCAACCTGGGTTTGGGGGGGTGCTAGCGAGCCCCCCATGTCGGCGGGGACGTTTTAAAACACCCGCGCCGCTTTCCAATGAGTCCCGAAGACAAACGCGGAAGTTTGACGTTTGTCTTCGGGACTCATTGGAAAGCGGCGCGGGTGTTTTAAAACGTCCCCGCCGACATGGGGGGCTCGCTAGCACCCCCCCGAACCCCCAACCCGGGTTAGGGGGGGTGCTAGTGAGCCCCCCATGTTGGCGGCGACGTTTTAAAACACCCGCGCCGCCCCCAATCTTCGGCTCCTCGCTAGCGCTGCGGAAGTAAAAACACCATCTGCACATGTGCAGATGGTGTTTTTACTTCCGCAGCACTACTTCGCGAAAACCCGCTCGTTGCGGGGGGTCCTGGAACGGAACCCTCGCAACGAGCGGGGGATCACTGTATATGCCATATGTGTACATACATATTACACACAGGCACACGAAAATATACATTGTTTATTATATAAAATGCATGTGTATTTACATACACACATGCACGCACAGCTCTTCTAAAATTATACACATTCAAACTTATTTACTGAGATAGGAAAAACATACCCAGAGCCCAGAAGGGAAAAAGAGGGGAAAAAAATCAAAATTTTTCTACCGGTTCTGTGTACATGGCCGTATCCGTAGGAGTCCATCACTATAATTTGTTGCTTCTTGTAGAAGCAAGGCACAATTTGGCTGTATTATTGTCAGTAGTAATATTGGTGTAATGTGCTAGAAGGCAAAGAGACGTACCAGTATTCATCTCTTCCTGGGAATTGTTGAGTAAATAAATTGTACAGGTTCTGATAGACATTACAGTGCAACAGGACATGTGAATATGGGAATTGTACATGGAAGAGAATTTTTTAAATATTTACTATCAATAACTGCTGAAGGAAGTGTGTTGAATTTATCCAGAGCAGATACTCTACAACTGGAGTGTCAAACTCAAGATCCCGGAGTTGGATCAATCATTTAGATTATCAATTTTTTTTCCCAAGGGAGGCGACAGGAATATCCAGATATATTTATTAGGAGTTATCTTTATTCCTGTAACATTCCAATTCATTCATTCATTCATTCATTCATTCATTCATTCATTCATTCATTCATTCATTCATTCATTCATTCGGTTTTTATGCCGCCCTTCTCCTTAGGCTCAGGGCGGCTTATAACATGTTAGCAATAGCACTTTTTAACAGAGCCAGCCTATTTCCCCCACAATCCGGGTCCTCATTTTACCCACCTCGGAAGGATGGAAGGCTGAGTCAACCTTGAGCCGGTGATGAGATTTGAACTGCTGACCTTCAGATCTACAAGTCAGCTTCAGTGGCCTGCAGTACAGCACTCTACCTGCTGCGCCACCCCGGCTCATTGTTGTGCCATGCCTCCCTCGAGCCAACAGAGACTAAGAAAAACTGGGGAAGGGCAGAGTCAGTCCAGGCAAGGCTTTTCTGAATTAGTACGGCCTGCAGATGGATGAGCAGGAGAGACAGAGGTCAGGAGAAGAGCAAGAACTAATCCCTGATCCTAGAACAAGGAGGGAAGAGAGAAGGCGAGATCAACGCTGATTGAGCCAGCTATGAGGGAACAAGAGTTGTCAGGAACAAGTGTTGAATCTGTGGAGCCTTGCTTGCTGGACTTCCGCTTCCCCTACACTCCTCTCGGCTCTACTCTGTACATTTTCCCCACAGTTGATGCAAATGCTGGCATGGAAGAAACGGCGACCTTCCATGGGACACTCCTCTTGCAATGAAAACAGCCTTCACGCCATCCCTTGCCCTCCCACTTTCCCCTCATTCAGTCGCCCAAGAACCAGGTAGAGGGCGCTGTTTCTTCCCCGCCAGCGCTTGCATCAACTGCAGGGAAAATGTACAGAGTAGAGCCGAGAGGAGCATAGGGGAAGCGCTGGCGGGGAAGAAATGGCCAGCACCTCTGGGCAGCCTCTGCTGTCTTTCACCCCCCCTGCCTTCTCCACCCGCCCATGAACAAGGATCAGAATGCTGGCGGTAATAAGGCAAAAGGGGTGAGTTTTGGGATGGGTTGCATGCATTATTCGCTTTTACATTGATTCCTATGGGGAAAATTGCTTCGTTTTACGAACTTTTCAATTTACGAACCTGGTCCCGGAACCAATTAAGTTCGTAAGACGAGGTACCACTGTACAGAAAATTATCTGCTACAACGTCGCATCTGTCAATGACTACTTTAGCTTCAACCAGAATTATACATGAGCACATACTAGATACAAACTTAATGTAAACCACTCCAAATTCGATTGCAGAAAAAACGACTTCAGCAACCGAGTGGTCAGTGCCTGAAATGTTCTACCTGACTCCGTTGTTACTTCATTAAATCTACATACCCTGTTTCCCCGATAGTAAGACACCCCCGATTGTAAGACGTATCGGGGGTTTCAGGGGGGTCGGCTAATATAAGCCGTACCCCGAAAGTAAGACATATGTCTTACTTTCAGGGAAACACGGGGGTATTGCCGCCTCCCTCTCATCTAGCTGCGCGCCGCCTCCTGCCCATGTCCGCACCGTCCCCCTCTCCATACGTCGCCGCGTCTGCCACCTCCCTCCTGCCCACTTCCGTGCCGCCCCCTCCATACGTCACTGCATCTGCCGCCTCCGTCTGATCCAAATGAGCGCCGCCTCCTGCCCACTTCCGCGCCGCCCCCCTCCATACGTCACCGCGTCTGCCGCCTCCGTCTGATCCAAATGAGCGCCGCCTCCTGCCCACTTCCGCGCCGCCCCCCCTCCATACGTCACCGCATCTAAATGTTAATTTTATGGTTAAAAGAAAAAATTTGACAATTTTTTTCCAATATAAAACATACCCCGAAAGTAAGACATAGTGGGGCTTTTGGGGATAAAAAGAAAGTAAGACACTGTCTTACTTTCGGGGAAACACGGTAGCTTCAACCTTAAACTGTCTACTGTGGACCTCACCCCATTCCTAAGAGGTCTGTAAGGGACTTGCATAAGCGCACTAACGTGCCTACTGTCCCTGTCCTACTGTCCCCATTTATTCATACCCTATATTTATTGTGTTCATATTCAAGTTTATACTTATGTTCTGGTTTCTGGTAGAACTTTAGTTATTAAAAATAATGCGTACTGAATGCAGTATTTCATAAACAAAGAAACTCCATTTTTATTCTCTTCGCTTCCGTATTAAAAAATGCAATACAGACTGGCACATTCCTTTCTCCCATTATCTCTCTTAATTACATTCCATATACATTCCTTCATGTCTCCTCCGGTCTCCTAAAATTTATGTATTTACAGCATGATTCAAAAACAGCAGGAATGACTGCAATATAACACAGAATAAACTTACTCGCTCCAGAGCCAAACTGAAACACGATTCATTTTAGAACTACAACATTGAAACTCCGCCCTTCTTCCCCACTGCCCCCCTGACGTAACAAATACATCACTCCAGTATTTAACCCATTCTTCCCCTTAATATCTTTTCCCTAACACCTGTTCCTTGCGTTTTTGGACCCTTCTGAATGGAGGATTAACCCAGCGAATGTCTGTCTCTTCCTCACTAGATTCTGGACTCATAGCAACATCCTGTGGCTGGCCTCCCACCTGTTCTAATACCTGTAACCCAGGGCCTACCACTAATTCATAAACACTATCTGTATCAGAGTCCTCAAGCTCTTCATCATCCTCCAACTGACCAGGAGTATGTACAACAACTTATACCTGTTATCTCATTATCTTGACAAACTAAATAAATAAATAAACATTTCAATACGCAAGTGGCAGATTTTGAATGGCATCATATCCCAGTAAGTCTTCAATTAAGTATGGCATTCTCTGCCAGAAAGAATATATGTATTGATGAATTGTAAGCAATGCCCATAAAGAGTGATGCAAATTCAGAATAGTGTATTGCTGGGATTTGCATTTAGAGTTATTAATTAGGTCTTAGTAGATAGCTTGTATTCTTTTTTTATAGTAGGCTCTAAATAGGTTTGACCAAGCAATCTGCTGAGCTATTGGGCAGAATGACCAATAGGTCACTAGACACATTGACCCTGTCACTATATAACAAACATACCAAACAAGTTTTCTCTGCCAACAAAATTACAAGTTAAAAAGTTCCATAAGAAACTGGAACATCCTCTTAAGAATGTGGAATGTATGAGTCAGTCACATAGAGGTTACGAGATCATGTACCAAATGTGCACATCATAAATGTTTGAATGAGCTTTTGCTCTTTTCATAAACATGAATGCTTTAATAAAGCATTTAGGGAAAACATTTACTAAGAAGTTTTCTTTTGTCTTGGAACATATTTTTAAGAATTTGACTAATATATCTTTTTTTTAATGAAATCACAAAGTTTGGCTGGTGATTCCACTCTGTTGTAATGAGGGTGGAGTATGTTTGTCATTCTGTAACCATGCCTGATTTTTGCGTTAACAAGCCAACATCTACAGCAGTACATCTGAGTATCCTAAAATTTGTTTTTGTGAAGCTGTCAGTATGTATTGGAAGAAGGCATCTATTTTGTAAAAAAATCAGCTTTTCTATATAATATTAGAAAACTTGGCATATCATTATGATTTACCTTTTAAAAAATTATAGTGGCAGTTTCATATCTTTCAGAGCTATGAAAAATAATAGCATAACACACTCGTTTTTCAAACACAGCAGAATTTGATATAGTTGCTCTCATTTATGATCTATTTAAATCTCAAGAAATATCAAACAGAAAGAAACTGGGTTGAATTGGAAAAGGATTAGTGGGAGGAACCTATTTTTCTAAATTTTTATTAATTAAATTATTTAAATAAATTAAAAATAAGTTCTGAGAACTATAAATATGACATGCTTAGATTCATTACAAGCCAGAGAAAGATGATTCTGTTCGTCTTTTGAAAAGCAATGATTTGCATTGCACCTGATATTTAAAACGATTATTTAGTTGATTGGAAAGCTAGGCGGAAAAAAAAAATTAAGTCCATTAGATTTGTAATGAGGGGGAAATGATGGTATGTTTCACCTAAAGTAAGAGAGACAATATGTAATAAGGGATTTTGTGGTTTTACAGCTCAGTGCATGTGTTTGAAAGCTGTGCTCTCAGCTTCGTGGGTGGCAGGTTATGCTACCATATAATGTATTGTAGTTGGCTCTCCACACTTGTCAGGGTTAGCATTCAACCATTCGGAAAATTTTCCCATTGTTCTAGCATGTGAACCAAGACTAGTGTTGAATTCCCAATAACTTGACAGGAGGGGGAGGGCAAATAGCTTAATCACGTTCAAACTTTCTAATTACTTTTCTTAGTAACGTAATGTAATTTTGCATAACTCAGGCCAGTGAGGTATGAGCACAATTTACAGTTATTTAAGAGCAATCTATTCTACAGGGTTAAGATAATTTTTTAAATTATACTATCCTCTGGCTTCCTTCAGCACGGGCTCTCTGTTTCCATCTTAAACGTGTTTGCTTTAGATGGGCCATAGCTTTTTGGCAGCTTTTGCATTTTTAGCAAATAATGCTGTTTCTAGCAGACTAGCGAGAAAAAAAAAACTTTGTGTGAGGTCCTTGTAAACTGAACCTCAGGAACGTTATGTTTCTGTATTTTCTCCTTTGTGCGTCTTCCTTATTCGTGTCACGGTTATAAATTATATAGTTTGAAATGAAGAATTAAGAACATTCTAGCTTGTGACTCTACGAAAAGAAAAGAAAAAATAGGTAGGGTGCAGCTTTCTCTTTTTATGTGCTTGGCTTTATTTTCTTTTTACCTGTTGTTTTCAAGGCTGGCATGCAGTGAAATAAGCAGTGATGACATTGAAGCTCTATTGTGCCAGGGCTTAATCCAATAAAAACAAAAATACCGCCTGCTGAGCAGCACGCAGCGTGCTTGTGTGAACATCAGTGTTTGCTGTTCACACACCAATTCCCCCCCCCTTAAAAGTTCTCTTTGGAATATTGGGGGGAAAAAATACTTGAGTCTCTTTGGCTTTTACATTTTAAAGTTTGTAGTGAATATTATTAAATTTGCCGGTCATTAGCACATGAAAAAAATGGAGTCCCCCACCCCCCAAGATAAATATATTTTTTTGCTTTCTCAGAAAAAACAATAATAACCTGTTTTCTTCTTTTTATTTTGAAAAAGAGGGGGCGTTCAAGAAATGTTTGTGTTTATATGAGCGTGGTAATTGGGGAAGATAATTTAATACTGGCATGTAACTATTGAAGATATTTAACTTGATTTTCATTTTATATGAACTATCCCTTACCTTCTTTTTTTTTTAATAGATTGAATCAAGCACTTTAGACATTCAAGAAATGTTTGTGTTTATATGACCGTGGTAATTGGGGAAGATAATTTAATACTGGCGTGTAACTATTGAAGATATTAAACTTGATTTTCATTTTATATGAACTATCCCTTACTTCCCTTTTTTTAAATAGATTGAATCAAGCACTTTAGACACTAGCCCTAAAAAGAGCTGTCTGACAATATGATCTAAATATAATTGGCTAGATCAGTTACATTTGCATTTAGTTAAAAGCATTCTTCCATTCCCATAGGAAAATAAATTTAAAAAGCTATTGTGGATGCCTTTTTTTATTTACAAAATCTGTCATTTCCCTTAGCTTAGTTAAACAGTGTTTTTCAATCTTCGGCATCTCCAGATTCTTAGGTGACCTTCCTAAAGCAAAAAATATGTTGCTGGTTATAATTTACCGGTCAGTGTAATCATAATGGAATAACTTGTAGGTGGTCAAGAATAGAAAACATGCAAGAAATTACAATTTATTGTTATACTTGGAATGTAGGATATCCTCTACAGTTTTTAAAAACATGGCTTTCTCTGATATAGTTGCTGTATTTATTGCTGAGATAACGATCAAACATTGAAATAACACTTCTGCCTTAGATCGCTCAAAATCCCAGTTCTAAAACAAAACCAAAAAGGAATTGGTAGAGATAATCTTTTCATGTAAATCCACAGTGTTCTATATAGAATGCTTGGTTTACTCTACCATGTATAAAAGTTTAGCATTAAAAAAAAGTGGTAATGTTTCCTTTGACTTCTGCATTTATGAAATAAGAATTTCAAGCTAATTTGAAATGGAATGGAATGTTTTTTATTGGTCAAATGTGATTGGACATCCAAGGAATTTGTCTCTGATGCCTAAGGTCACAGTGTACATAAAAACAGCAAGTAATAATCATAGACCATAAATTATAGTTACAATCATTAATTATAAGTTACGAACAGCAATTGATAAATCAACTAGAGAGCATTTCACCAAGCATTTCATAAGTAGCGTCATCTTTAACAAAACCTTTAAAAATGTATACAGTGATCCCCCGGTTATTGCGTCCCCAACCATTGCGAACAGGGTAATTTGCGATTTTTGAACCCGGAAGTCAAAACACCATCTGCGCATGCGTGCCCTTTTTTTCTATGGGCACACATGCGTAGATGGCGCCCGGCAGATCAGCTGCTGGGCGGCTTCCCTGGGTCTTCCCCCTCTTGCTGGCGGGAGGGCGAGCAGCGGGCATCAGCAAGGAGTTTCCCCACCGCCCACGCAAACTCCTCGCTGCCGCCCGCCCTTCGCCCGCCCACGCCGTTCATTCTCGCCGCTTTCGAGCTGAGTCCTGAAGCGAATTCGCTTCAGGACTCAGCTCGAAAGCGGCGAGAGCGAGCGCGGACAAGCCGTTCGCTGGCGCTGGCTCTCGCCGCTTTTGAGCTGAGTACTGAAGCGAATTCGCTCCGGGACTCAGCTCGAAAGCGGCGAGAGCGAGCGCGGACAAGCCGTTCGCTGGCGCTGGCTCTCGCCGCTTTCGAGCTGAGTCCTGGAGCGAATTCGCTCCGGGACTCAGCTCGAAAGCGGCGAGAGCGAGCGCGGACAAGCCGTTCGCTGGCGCTGGCTCTTGCCGCTTTTGAGCTGAGTCCTGAAGCGAATTCGCTCCAGGACTCAGCTCGAAAGCGGCGAGAGCCAGCGCGGACAAGCCGTTCGCTGGCGCTGGCTCTCGCCGCTTTTGAGCTGAGTCCTGAAGCGAATTCGCTCCAGGACTCAGCTCGAAAGCGGCGAGAGCCAGCGCCAGCGAACGGCTTGTCCGCCGCCTGCCTGCCCGCTAGCGAGGAGCCGAAGATTGGGGGCGGCGCGGCTGTTTTAAAATGTCGCCGCCAGCATGGGGGGCTTGCCAGCACCCCCTGGACCCCCAACCCGGGTTTGGGGGGCTGCTAGGAAGCCCCCCATGCCGGCGGCGACGTTTTAAAACAGCCGCGCCACCCCCAATCTTCGGCTCCTCGCTAGCGCTGCGGGAGTAAAAACACCATCTGCACATGCGCAGATGGTGTTTTTACTTCCGCAGCGCTACTTCGCGAAAACCTGCTCGTTGGTACGGATAAGGACGGCGCACCATTAGCAAAAGTTGCGCTAAAGTTGAGTTGAGAAAGTTGAGAAGAGAAGCTTCGTGTGCAGTGCACTGGTAACAGCAGCAATAGGAATCTGCCCCTGCTTCTGTTCAATTGTACAGATGCAAAAATACTTTAATGCCATTACTTAGCTTTTTATAATAGAAACATAGAAACATAGAAGATTGACAGCAGAAAAAGACCTCATGGTCCATCTAGTCTGCCCTTATACTATTTCCTGTATTTTTATCTTAGGATGGATATATGTTTATCCCAGGCATGTTTAAATTCAGTTACTGTGGATTTACCAACCGCGTCTGCTGGAAGTTTGTTCCAAGGATCTACCACTCTTTCAGTAAAATAATATTTTCTCATGTTGCTTTTGATCTTTCCCCCAACTAACTTCAGATTGTGTCCCCTTGTTCTTATGTTCACTTTCCTATTAAAAACACTTCCTTACTGAACCTTATTTAACCCTTTGACATATTTAAATGTTTCGATCATGTCCCCCCTTTTCCTTCTGTCCTCCAGACTATACAGATTGAGTTCATTAAGTCTTTCCTGATACGTTTTATGCTTAAGACCTTCCACCATTCTTGTAGCCCGTCTTTGGACCCGTTCAATTTTATCAATACCTTTTTGTAGGTGAGGTCTCCAGAACTGAACACAGTATTCCAAATGTGGTCTCACCAGTGCTCTATACAGCGGGATCACAATCTCCCTCTCCCTGCTTGTTATACCTCTAGCTATGCAGCCAAGCATCCTACTTGCTTTTCCTACCGCCCGACCACACTGCTCACCCATTTTGAGACTGTCAGAAATCACTACCCCTAAATCCTTCTCTTCTGAAGTTTTTGCTAACACCGAACTGCCAATACAATACTCAGATTGAGGATTCTTTTCCCCCAAGTGTATTATTTTACAGTTTCCATTGCTTTGACCATTTATCTAGTAAAGCTAAATCATAGTTGTTCCTTTATTCATATCCAGGAGATCTCTTTAGACATAACAAACAATTCTGAAAGTAAATTATGAACTTTCATTTACACACTCATAGTATTTTTCCTTTATGAATGATAAAAAACAGGACAAACTGAATATGTTTCATATTCAAATAAACCACTGGCTATGGCATCTTTTAATCTGGCATCTCTCTTTAAAGAAGGGGTGAGGGACGAATTGTATGAAAAAATTAGCTCTAAGCTCAAATTATGGTGACCCCATCTTGTCTTCCACTTTAGATCAGAGTGCAGTCCATTAGTTTCATTCCAATAATTAAAGAATAATGCTCTAGAGAAGCTGCAAGTTATCAAATATGATTGTTTAGAAAATTTGTACAGAACACTTTGTCTGCAGATCTTGGCTGAAAGAGCATAAAACCAATAGATAGTACATGTTGTCATTTTTAAAACAATCCAATATGACAATCCTTTAGAGGGATGTATCATCTGCAAAATAAATATATGAAATCATTGTATGAGGTATTGTCTAAAATTTAGCCAATCGTTATTTGTGTATATTTGCACTTTTGTGTGAATGCTAATCTTGTTCTAAATGGTTTTTTTTTCAGTAATACTTGGTTACATTTTACTTTCCAAAATCCATCTAATATGGACTATTTAACAATATATTACAATCAGAGAAACGGCTAGTAATAACTGTGAAACCCCTAAATGTATCTTGATAAGACATAAGATATGTGCTTATTTTATGTAGCATATATCTGAATTACAGTACAGAAATAGTCCCAGATTAAATTGATTTATATTGTTATATGTATCTATTTATTTCCATATATATTTGAACAAAAATGTGATTTTACAACATCTATTTCAGGAATTTCTAACTCTGTTAAATTTGCTATTTATTATGATTAATAAATTAATTATTGATTTGTTATCTTATAAAATCTATTAGTGATATCAGATATGGAAGGTAGACCAAAAGAATTGTATATATCTCAGTTTTGTTCTCAGTAATATATTTTGGCTAAAATCCAAGAGAGTACTACAGTGATCCCCCGGTTATTGCGTCCCCGACCATTGTGAACAGGGTAATTCGCGATTTTTCAACCCGGAAGTCAAAACACCATCTGTGCATGCGTGCCCTTTTTTCTATGGGCACGCATGCGTAGATGGTGCCCGGCAGATCAGCTGCTGGGCGGCTTCCCTGGGTCTTCCCCCTCTTGCTGGCGGGAGGGCGAGCAGCGGGCATCAGCAAGGAGTTTCCCCACCGCCCACGCAAACTCCTCGCTGCCGCCCGCCCTTCGCCCGCCCACACCGTTCATTCTCGCGGCCAGAGCGAGCGCGGACAAGCCGTTCGCTGGTGCTAGCTCTCGCCTGCCTGCCCGCTAGCGAGGAGCCGCCTGCCTGCCCGCTAGCGAGGAGCCGAAGATTGGGGGTGGCGCGGCTGTTTTAAAACGTCGCCACCGGCATGGGGGGCTTGCCAGCACCCCCCGGACCCTCAACCCGGGTTTGGGGGGCTGCTAGGAAGCCCCCCATGCCGGCGGGGACGTTTTAAAACACCCGCGCGACTTTCCAATGAGTCCCGAAGACAAACGCGTTGTCTTCGGGACTCATTGGAAAGTCGCGCGGGTGTTTTAAAACATCCCCGCCGACATGGGGGGCTCGCTAGCACACCCCCGAACCCCCAACCCGGGTTTGGGGGTGTGCTAGCGAGCCCCCCATGTCGGCGGGGATGTTTTAAAACACCCGCGCGACTTTCCAATGAGTCCCGAAGACAAACGCATTGTCTTCGGGACTCATTGGAAAGTCGCGCGGGTGTTTTAAAACATCCCCGCCGACATGGGGGGCTCGCTAGCACACCCCCGAACCCCCAACCCGGGTTTGGGGGTGTGCTAGCGAGCCCCCCATGTCGGAGGGATGTTTTAAAACACCCGCGCGACTTTCCAATGAGTCCCGAAGACAAACGCGTTGTCTTCGGGACTCATTGGAAAGTCGCGCGGGTGTTTTAAAACATCCCCGCCCACATGGGGGGCTCGCTAGCACACCCCCGAACCCCCAACCCGGGTTAGGGGGGTGCTAGCGAGCCCCCCATGTCGGCGGGGACGTTTTAAAACACCCGCGCCGCCCCCAATCTTCGGCTCCTCGCTAGCGCTGCGGAAGTAAAAACACCATCTGCACATGCGCAGATGGTGTTTTTACTTCCGCAGCGCTACTTCGCGAAAACCCGCTCGTTGCGGGGGGTCCTGGAACGGAACCCTCGCAACGAGCGGGGGATCACTGTACTACATATGGACCCAAAAGAAGTGAACACTCTCAGGAGTTTTGAATTCCCAAAAGTAAAACTTTATTGGTACACCATTTTGGCACTGAAGGATCAAAACCAGCTCTGGTTAACTTGCACAAAGTCTTGCTTAGTTAAACAATAGCTTCCCTTTCTAACCCCGCCCCCACTCCCCAGGGTGTTCACATTGTCCAATTACGAGATGCCCTTTTGTTATGGGAACAATTCACCTCCTTCTCAAGGCCACCTCCTTCTGCAGCGGTGGCCTTGATGGCTTTAAGGCTCCCAAACTCTGTGCACAACATTCCATTCCATACTTCCCTTCCCCAGCTAATTGGCAAGTTGAATAGCAATAAAGTTTGAAATAAGCAAAGCTGCTCAATCTTGACACAATCTTTCTATGATATCGAGTTCTCAAGTGCTTAGCTGATAGTCAATTGATTTAACTCAGACCTGGGCAAGATGCGGCCCAAGGGTCGGATGCGGCCCGCCTGCGGTGTGTGACCGGCCCGCGGAGGTCGGTCCAACTTTTCTAGATAAGAACCAGGGGTTCAAGATATATATATAAAATATAATATAATTAATATAATATAATATAATATAATATAATATATAATTATAATATAATTAACTCAGTTCTACCCAATAGTATGCAGTATTGGGTAGAACTGAGTTAATTATATTAGTCTGGCCCTCTAAAACCATCCCAACTTCTCATGTGGCCCTATGGCAAAATTAATTGCTCACCCCTGATTTAACTCCTTTGATTCAATTAACAGTGCTAGAATTAATTAATTAATTAATTAATTAATTAGATTTGTATGCCACCCCTCTCCGTAGACTCGGGCCGGCTAAAAACAGTAAAAAGACAATATGAACAAATCTAATATTAAAAGTAATGTAAAAAAAACCCAATTTAAGAAACCAATCAAACATACAGACATACCATGCATAAATTTTAAGCCTAGGGGGAAGGGAATATCTCAGTTCCCCCCTGCCTGACGACAGAGGTGGGTTTTAAGGAGCTTACGAAAGGCAATGAGGGTGAGAGCAACTCTGATATCTGGGTGGAGTTGGTTCCAGAGGGTCGATGCCGCCACAGAGAAGGCTCTTCCCCTGGGTCCCACCAGATGACATTGTTTAGTCGACGGGACCTGGAGAAGGCCAACTCTGTGGGACCTATCTGGTTGCTGGGATTCGTGCGGCAGAAGATGGTCCTGGAGATATTCTGGTCCGATGCCATGAAGGGCTTTATAGGTCATAACCTGTACCTGTATATATTATTGTGCCTGTATATATATTACTACTTTGGCAAGAGTGTGCTTTTCTTATGTTTAGAAATTATTCTGTGGAAATTGGATTTTTAATACCCTCAATACTTTTCACATTTTACTTTATATCACAGTATGATACATGATAATCTTTTCCTATGTGGGAAATATATAGCCATTGTCTGTTAAGTCTGTACATAGCAAAATACATAATCATAAGCTACACTCTATTCCGTTTATTTATTTAAAAATATATTCGGCTGCCTAACTTATAAAACAACTCTAGCCGTCTCATTTTATCCCACTTCCATGGCTGAAAGAAGCCCTATATAAAGCAGAATTTCCCATTGTCTAAAACAGTTTTTAAGCTGTCCTCCTAGTTCTATATCATGCTGGGGAATGACAGAGGTTATAGTATACCAGTTTATGGGGAACCACAAGTTCCCCCATCTCCTTTAAAACTTTATTGGAATGTGTTGACCAATGTCCTTCCATAACACTATTAATTTTAATGTTCATTCTTGTATTAAACGTTTTCTTTTAAATTGTTATTAAAGTTATAGTCACATAAAGCATTTATTTGCACTAGGTGTATTTTGTGGGCTTTTCAGGAATGTCTGTTTTAGCTTCTTGAGTGAGTAGAAGGTTTTTCTGATCTAATGCTCTGTACTAGCCATATCTAGACCATTTACAGAAGGTGACTATGGGCCACACACTCACCTACCTAGGTGGTCGTTACATGTCTAGGCCAATGAGCTTGCCTCTTTACACTGAGTCCTTTGACTGAGCTAACTTCTGTGTTTCTCATAAAGCTTCTCCTGTGGTGTTCTTCCTTTTGACTCATTTGGAATTTCTGAAGTTTCTCTTGGATATGCTTCACTTTCTTGCTGGAACTGGTACATCATTTGCTATTAACTTGTTCTCTTCCTTCCTAAGCAAAGAAATGGCTGTCACTCAAAAATTGCATCTTTATGTGTTGACAGTTCCAGTTTTGAAATTATACAGCAGCATATTTAAACTGGGTTTTTGTAGTTAATATTATGATATGTGGGAGACTTTATTCAGAAGTTGCAGAATTCAGGATAAGAATCCATTTCCTACAAACTATACATACAGTATGTAACAACAGGAATACAGCCAATACATGAGAAAAAGTTTGATTTTTGCCATTATAGGTGATATGAGTCACGCAACGATAATATTACAGTGTTCCCTCGATTTTCGCGGGGGATGCATTCCGAGACCACCCGCGAAAGTCAAATTTCCGCGAAGTAGAGATGCGGAAGTAAATACACTATTTTGGGCTATGAACAGTATCACAAGCCATCCCTTAACACTTTAAACCCCTAAATTGCAATTTTCCATTCTCTTAGCAACCATTTAGATTATTACTCACCATGTTTATTTATTAAAGTTTATTAAAAAAAATATTTATTAAAGGCAGATTAAAGTTTGGCAATGACATATGACGTCATCGGGCGGGGAAAACCATGGTATAGGGAAAAAACCCGCAAAGTATTTTTTAATTAATATTTTTGAAAAACCATGGTATAGACATTTCGCGAAGTTCAAACTCGCGAAAATCGAGGGAACACTGTACTATTAGAAAAGACTCTTCACTATGTAGAGTAACATACCCATTAAAGTCATAATTTTAAGAAATCTGATAAGAATCTGAATAGCATTCTAAAGCATTAATTCTGCTATAAAGAACAGTGTTGCAAAGAAGAGGTGAAAGAGGAGTTGTTTATTTAACAACACAACAAACAACACAACACAAGAACTATGATAATATAGAACAACATAACATAACATAACATAACTCTGTCAAGGACCTTGGAGTGCTCATATCTAAAGATCTAAGTGTCAAAGCCCACTGCAATAATGTTGTCAAAAAGGCATTAAGAGTTGTAAACCTAATCTTGTATAGCTTCTTTTCCAGTTATACTACACTACTAACCAGAGCATACAAAACATTTGTTAGACCAATTCTCAAATACAGCTCATCTGTCTGGAAACCCGCACAGCATATCAGACATTAATACAATTGAACGTGTCCAAGAGATATTTCACAAAAGAGTCCTACACTCCTCTGCTTGCAACAAAATACTTTAGACTACCAGAATTGAAATTCTAGCCCTTTAGAACTATGTCGCCTTCGGTATGACCTAAGCGTAGTTCATAAACGTATCCGCTACTTTTGTCCTGCCTGTCAATGACCACTTCAGTTTCAACCACAATACACGAGCAGACAATAGATACAAACTAAAAAGTGAACCGCTCCAAACTCAACTGGAGAAAACACAACTTCAGCAAGAGTGGTCAATGCCTGGAATGCACTACCCAATACTGAGGTTTCAACCCAAAACCTCTAAAATTTTAACCTTAGATTGTCTACTGTTGAACTTACCCTATTCCTAAGAGATCTGTAAAGGGCATACATAACTTTACATACCCTGCCTACCATCCCTGTCCTAATGTTCCCTTTTACTTTTATTCATTTCATGTATTCAAATGTACATAATTTACATATAATGTATATATTATCTAATATGCAATTGACAAAATAACTAAATAAATAACATAGCCAAATAACATATATAACTTAATCTAACGTAACATTTAAATAGCCAGCTATCTTTTAACTAACACTCTGGTAACTTGCAGTATTCTCATGTTTTACTACTCAATTTTAGCATATTATACTGCATTTTAACTTATTATTTATTCAAATTCCCTCTATTTTAGCCAATTTTATTGTATTTTAACAGTTTTATGACAACCGATGTGGTCCTTTTCCTCGCTTTGATATGGTCGATTGAGTAATCAAATAAAGTTGATATTGATATTGATTGGTAACTTCCAATCACGATCGAAGAGGTTGTAGCAACAGCTAAGAAAAGGAGACAAGGAAGCAGGGAACACTTTAATGTTTAGTGAACTAAAGACAAAATGTGATTTAGGCAGCAATGACTGAAAAATACTTTATTTTTATTATTGAGAAATTGAGTCTGAAATCTGTTAATAAATTGCCAGAAATGTTTTAAATGGATTTTGAAATTTTGAAATACAAAAGCTAGCCTAAATGTAATTTTTTTAATATCAAGGAACAATTGTTCAAATAGAGAGGTGAGCAGCATTTTCTGGTTGGGTGCCACTGATTGTAATGAGAGTAACAGTGTTTGTAATGATCCATCAAAAATATCTCTGTGTGGTCAGGGGACCCTGCTGAGGGAGATATAATAGTACAGGGTGGGGACTGCTGGATGAGAAGTTCCTTACTCAAAATTGGCTGGACTTCTGTTCAATCCATTCCACTAAAAAATCTTCCATTAACCAATTACAGATATCATTGAAGAAGTGCAGGTAGCTGTGGAGATTGCGAGGCAATGGGAAACTTACATTGCATCCATTTAATTATAAATTTAAACAAGGTGCATACAATTTTGTAATTATTCTCTTGATTTTAATAAAATATCATCATGGTATGATATCTAATTTTAAAAAGTAAACTTAAATTAAGAAAAGTGCTTCATAGAGCCGGGGTGGCGCAGCAAGTAGAGTGCGGTACTTGCAGACCACTGAAGCTGACTGTAGATCTGTAGGTCAGCGGTTCAAATCTCATCACCGGCTCAAGGTCGACTCAACCTTCCATCCTTCCGAGGTGGGTAAAATGAGGACCCGGATTGTGGGAGCAATATGCTGGCTCTGTTAAAAGGTGCTATTGCTAACATGTTATAAGCCGCCCTGAGTCTAAGGAGAAGGGCGGCATAAAAATTGAATGAATGAATGAATGAATGAATGAATGAATGAATGAATGAATGAATATATTCAGTAAGCAGCTTTTAGCTACCCATTATAGTGAATTATATTATACCCCCTTTTAAGTAAATTTGAATGTAATTACCTTTAATATTTTGGTGTTTTTTTTAAAAGAATCTTTTATCACTGATTTTAATTAATATCTTATATTTAGATTCAAAAATTCACTTTTCTGTGTCCAGCTAACACCTGAGTTTCAACACATTGCTAGAGCATGATTATCACATGTGTATATGCTTTACGTTCTGATTGCTATCTCCTATACAAAGTTTATGAATTTTAATGGTTGCAAGACTATATTTACAATCCAGATATGATTTATGGAACATATTGAGTTTATGGAGAAGGGTGGCCTAGAAATCCAAATAATAAATATCACTGGACATATTTGCATGTAACAATAAGCTACAATTTTCAATATTTTAATTAAATATGAAAAAAAACCAGCATGCTGGCACTACTAACAAACCATTATAATGTCTATGATTTATTTGTCTCAGTGTGTAAATCAGAGGAAGTAATAGTCAGAAGGCATAATTCTTGATTTCTGATGCTTAGAAAAATTAGTCAGAGATCCTACATGCAATTCTAAATTATGGATGGAGTTATATGAGTTTCTTGGAAAAACTATTTACAAGTCATCAAACAGTGTGTAGTCTACTAGGAACATTTTCATGGGAAGAATTTTGGCTCACCACTATTTGTGTCACAAAAATAACATGCCATTAAAATGCAGCAGCTTGAGTTATGCATGAAGGATTTGAGAGGTTCACCTTTGTCTGCGGAGAGGGTCGGCATACAAATCCAATAAATTATTATTATTATTATTATTATTATTATTATTATTATTATTATTAATTAGCCATGTGGAAGAGAGCACAGGAGTATATTTATCAAAGGTGGTGAGTGTAGCATACTAAAAAATAACTTATCTATAACTGCCAAATTTCTGAAGGATTAGATATTAATTTTATTGCTCATGGTAATAAATAATTTTAACCTAGCTCTTTCTCTCTCTGTTTCCCCAACGCACTTTTCTTTTCCCTTCTAGCAACTTGAATTAGTGGAGCCAAGTGGTTGGATTCACGTTCCCTTAACTGACACTCATAAGAAACCTATTCGCACATTTATGATTCAGATTGCAGTTTTAGCCAATCATCAAAATGGAAGAGATACACATATGCGACAAATTAAGGTTTATACACCAGTTGAAGAAAGTTCTATTGGTAAATTTCCTAGATGTACAACAATTGATTTCATGATGTATCGCTCCATCAGGTAAAGATTTTTGTACTGTGATCACCCCTGTTTTTAATTTAATTTCTAAATAAAGATTTAAAATCCACTTGTTTATATTGTCTTGTTGTGTTGTGTTACAGACTTCTGAGTTCTGGTCCTGCTGTCCAGATATTTCCTTACCTAAAGACAGAAACAGAATGACCATAGGTGGACAAAAAACAGTGGGAGAGGAAGCAACTTCTCACTTCCTGCTGGCTTCTCCATTGAGTTTTCTTGTGGGAAATTGGCAGGAAGCATTGGAAGCCTACCAATCTTCTTCCCTTCCTCCCTCCCTCCCTTTCTCTCTCTCCTGCTCCTCCATCATGTTCCCTGCTATTATCCTTTCCAAGATATTTCCTTACTAGTTCGTCAATGCCTTCAGTAATGACAGAACTTCTAAAGGTATTGGCTTCGCTGGAAAAGTAGGGATATACAGTGATACCTCGTCTTACGAACCCCTCTTCATACGAACTTTTCGTAATATGAACCCGGTGCTTAAGATTTTTTTGCCTCTTCTTCCGAACTATTTTCACCTTATGAACCCGAGCTGCCGCCGCTGGGATGCCCCGCCTCCAGATTTCCGTTGCCAGCGAGGGGAGCCTCAGGAGAATCCCAGCGCTTCGGTTGGCAACGGAAGTCTGGAGGCGGGGTTTCCCAGCGAGGGGAGCCTCAGGGGAATCCCAGCGCTTTGGCTGGCAACGGAGGTCCGGAGGTGGGGTTTCCCAGCGAGGGGAGCCTCGGGAATCCCAGCGCTTTGGCTGGCAACGGAAGTCCGGAGGCGGGGTTTCCCAGCGAGGGGAGCCTCAGGGGAATCCCAGCGCTTCGGCTGGCAACGGAAGTCTGGAGGTGCGGTTTCCCAGCGGCGCAAGACAAAAGGGGTGACTTTTGGGATGGGGTTGCACACATTATTTGCTTTTACATTGATTCCTATGGGGAAAATTGCTTTGTCTTACGAACTTTTCATCTTACGAACCTGGTCATGGAACGAATTACGTTCGTAAGACGAGATGTCACTGTATTCAGATATGTATCTGCTTTGAAAATAGCCAGTGTTAAAGTAGGTATATAGCACATTCAAACATCAACAGAGGTAATGTTTTACCACATTTTGTATTATATCATAAACTGTTCTGTGATCATTTTTATGTCATGTTTTATAAAATGTGCCAAATTTTAATTCCAGGAGAATCATGGATCCCAGATTTTGGATGCATTCTATAACTCAGGGGTCCCCAAACTTGGCAACTTTAAGACTTGTGGACTTCAATTCCCAGAGCTGGCTGGGGAATTCTGGGAGCTGAAGTCCACAAGTCTTAAAATTGCCAAGATTGAAGACCTCTGCTACGTTAAGTTAAGTTATTGAGGTACCTTGCTTCAAAACATTTTGCTCTATGGTTTACTGTTGAAGTTTAAAGTATCAGTTTTAGTGGTATATAGACAGTTAAACATGCCTCAAACCAGAAGTGATATAGAAAGTTTTTTGGTGCAGAAATCATTGGAGGGAAATATCAAGATTGCTATGTATATCTGCTCCTCCTATTTGTCATGTCATCATCTAAAGCCTTTGAAACTGTTTAGCACAGAATATTTTCAATTGAAGTGACCTAGATGCTTTATAAAAGTTCATTTGACACAGACATTTCTGTCTTTCAGTGCTGAGGTTAAATCATTTTAATGGTCTTTGACTTTAGCAAGTAATAACATGGTTTTGTTATTGTTATATTGTTTGCCTTCTTTGCAGGTGGTGGTTCTCCTATATTGATGTGTATGCTTATTTGATTTTAATTTATGTAGATTTCTGCTTGGTTATTATATTTGGATTGCAATTTATTTCAAGTCTTTCTAGTGGAAAGCTTACAGAAAGAAATACTTATACTAGTATATTATCTAGAATACCATAGATTCTTTGAATGGTATTGGTCTCTGTTCCTATGCCTAATTACACATTGTAATTGGAGAGAACTTTGTGGAAAATCCATGTATTTTCATATGTTATAAACGAAGTAAAGAGAACTATACAATAAAAAACATCAGAATAGAGTGGCATTCTACTGAACCAAATCTCATCAGTTTCAATGGAATTAATTCTCCCAAGAACTTGGAATTTAAGATTTGTTTTGTGTTTTTTAAAGATGATCTAATTATGTCCACAAGACATAAACCTTGTCAACTGACCTAGTAGAAACCCCTTTGTCCTTATTTTCACTTCTCTGGTCACAGCAGAATAAACAACTTGGAATTTTTTTCACCCCCTGCTTGGTGGAGTATGAGCAAAGCAGAGAGCAGGTTCTCTGCAACAGATATTTCTTTTGGCTTGTCTTCTCACTTTGGGGGATTGATGGAGCAAAGCAACTGATGTTGCCAGGATTTTGTAAACACAATTAAGCAAATTTGTTTTATTTATTTTTTTCTTTTGGTGAAGTCTCAGAACTAAGTTCTATATTTTTAATGTATCTCCTCTCTCCCTCCACCCAATTCCCTGCATTGCCAAAACAGTCTTTTTACTGTAGCCGTACATGAAAGCAAATATATTTCTATATTATGACAAATTTATGTCCACTATAAGCTTTCATTGGTTGATATAGTTGGCATATGCCTACTGACTGTTGTGATTCAGCCTGAGGCTCCTCAGGGACCGGCTGCGTCTCTGCTGGATCCAGGCCCAGAGGAGGAGGACAGTGAACAGGAGGGGGAGGACCAGGCAGACGGGGGAGAGGAAAGTCAGGAAGAGGATGAGGGGAGCAGCCTGAGAGCCCCGGGGGGGCCTCTCCCCAGCCAGTAGCCTGGCCTCATTGGATGAGGAAGCACAGGCTATAATTGACATGAGACAGCGACGTGCAGCTCAGAGATGGGACCAATTAGAAAGGTATTGGCATCACTGAATTGGCAACAGCTGGGTTTGGGTGTGGCTCTCCTCAGCAGGGTTTAAAAGGCAGGCAAGCCCTTTCAGCCATGTGGAGCGTTATCAACTGGAAGTTCTGTGACCCTGCTTTGCTTCTCGGCGTCTCTGATCTTGGCTTGTGGCCTAGAAGACTGGAAGACTTGGGGGAGGCATATGTTTGTTATCTCCAGCGTTGTTTTTGACAGAAAGAATCCTGTTTTACTTCATGGCCTTCGTGAAACTTTGAAGTTTCAGCGTGTTCCTGTTTGTAAGGACATTTTCTGTTACCTGTGTTTGCTTTGAATTCTATAAACTGCCTTTGCTTTTTACCAGTGTGTCTGGATTCTCTTTTTGGGTTGGTGTTTGTTTCTGGAGGGACCCAGACAGAACACTGACAATATGCCAAAAGATTTGCACTTTAAGGGAAATTTACACATGTCTCATAATTGGCATTAAGAACTGTCTGTATATCCCTGGACATCGGTACTGCCATTTGTTAAGAGCACTGGATATAACACAAATTGGTACAAGTACCAACATGACTATGTATCCCCTTATGATTATGTGAATTCAGATGTAAGAAGAAAGATGTGACTAAAGAGTGGCCCTAAAGGAAGCACTAAGATATGAAATAAATTTCTGATAGCTGGGAAGCTATGGATCCAGATTGATGAAATAATCAAAATTATGTTACCTCTTAATAATAGGATATTTATGTAAGTAGCTGATTGCTGGACATCTGTTATTTCTAGTGCTTTTATCAAATGGGGCTCTTCTGTTTGAATTAGAGAATGATATTAAACAAAAGTTATGCAAGGATTTCATAACCATCTTCCTGAAACAGTTGTGATGCTGTAAAGAAGTATAATACTTTTGTTGTACTAAATGGAAAATTACATGTGTAATGTTATTTTCTTTTATTCACCACCTGGTATTCAAAGAATACTAATAACAATAATGAAAATCCACAATTTGGAAAAGATAAGTTAGATTTTTTGTAAAAAAAAAGATGCATCCAAATATTGATAGACACTTACATGATCATTAAAATGTTTATTTGTTTCTGATAGCAGGAATTTACAATTAATCCTTGAATTGGCATTGAGTGATACCCATGTGACATGACATGAGTCTTTATTGATTAGCCCTTGGGCCATATCAAAGTGCAAAGTTCCAGAAATAATGGAAATGATAAAAGCAATTTAAAATAGAATTTGATAAAATACAATTTAAAATGAATTGGAATGGAATATGATTTAAAATGAAGTTAGAATAAAATACAGTCTAAAATAAAATTGAATAAAATACAATAATTTAAGATATAAAATACTGTATAATAAAATTATATTTTGGTGTCACCCCTGCAATCCACCCCAATCAATCCCATGTATGCAGATCTCAACTAAACCATTTTGTTTAAATACTGTGCTGTGTTAAATGTTATTTTCAGGTTCTGGCTGCACATAAGGCGACTTGTTTTGATATGGGGATCCCAATGAGTCATTTCTTTGGTATACAGACCAAAGTACCTGTCTCTTACCCCCTTATACAAGCAACTATTAAAAAGGATGTGAGCCAGGATGTGGCATTGAGTGATACCCATGTGATAAACACTACTACCTATTTTAAAATAAAATATTTGCAAGTTAAACTGGACATAGTTTATACAAAGTTAAGTATTCTTAAAATCTTTCGATGTTACCAGGAAAGTTTTAAAAACATGAATAAGTCCTTTAAATAAGTGGGGGTTAAATATGTCAATCTTTAATTAAATCGACTTAGTTCATGCTCCATGGAAAGTGCAGCAAAGTCAATTTCTTTGCATTACTTTTGGATGCTCAGGTAAAGGCTCTTAGTGCTTTTGCATTTCATCCTGAATTCCTCTTCCAGCCTGGATAAGCAGGCAAATAGAGCATCATTGGTTAAATTACAGACCATGCAGAAGAAAAAGGTGGGAAAAGGGGAAACTCCTCCTCCACACCCATAGCAACCAATCACAGCATAGTGTTATGGCTATTCTGCATTATTATCATTTTTGAAGGCGAAAGAGGCACCATTACTTATATTTTTGGTTGCCTCAGGTGAGAGATAAGAGTTGATCTTAATTTCTTTTTCTGCTTTGTAAGATTTATCGGTCTTAATGTTGTTGCTGGGCCTGCTCAGGGTTCTTTTTTTTCCCCATTGAGTGGCATTTTGAGGATATTATGTTAAACCAGAAATGGTAAGGACTGTCATAAGCCAAGAGCTTGTTTCAGAAGTTGTTGAAATGTTGCCTTGACTCCTTCCTCTGGGGTAAGCTTGGATTTAATTAAAAAAAACACCAAAAAAACCCCAGCAACCACTTAGTGTCAATTTAGACAAGAATGTACATTAATCTTCTAATCTATTAATTCATTACTTACATGGCCCTCATTTCATATGTGATATATCCAGAGTTTTATGTCAGTGAAGTTATTATATTATAATTTTTGAAGTTTTCAAGAAGGTTCAAAACCATCTCTAAAATGAAAAAAAACTTCACTTTAAAAATGTAGTTGATGGCATATTCCTGTCATTAAAATGTAATGGTAAGAAAGGGAGATAGATAATGCATCAAATATTGAATTAAAGACCAGTCTTTCCTATTGGCATTTATATGAAGAACCAAAATCTGGACCCTCTTATCATCTTTCCATTATGTACTACATTAGGATTTGGCAAATAACTTGCATGAAAGATCTTCCTGACTTGCAGTTTCTACTTGGCTTCATTACTTACCGTATTTTACATTTATTTTGTTTTGCTAATGTTCTATGACAAAAAACTTCCAAAGCAAAATTATGTTGGCCAAAGTTTAATGTAAAAGCATGTTGCTTTACTGATTCTAATAAATACAATTAACCAAATATATTTCAAGTATAACCTGGGTCTGAACAGAGATTTGGGGATTGGAGAATTTTGCTAGACACTGAAAGCAAGATATGAAACACAATCAGGAAATCCAAAGGATGTATTCCAGTCAAGATGCATAAACTGGAGAACCATATAGGAACCCCACTTAACCTTTAAAATATATTTTTATTAAAATTTTTAAGTACAATAATAAAATCTAATACAAATTAAACTTAAAGAAAAGACAATGGGGAAATATAGTGGGGGGAAAGAAAAAGGAAGGAAAAGAGAAGGAAAATATAACAAAAAGAAGCAATTATATAAAGGGGTTACTTCCATTTTCATCACAACAGATGTAAAAAATTATGCTGGTTAACATTTTACACTTTTTCCTGTTCTGTGGATTACAGGGCCAAAAAGGCAGCTGAATGCAAGATTCAGACTGCTGAAATTTTCTTTGGAACAAAAATAGAACTGGAGTTTACCAATATGTACAGCATTTTATATTTGCAGCATTTTTATTATATATTATATAATATACATTTTTTCATGAACCAATGTTTCCACAGCTATTTGTGACCAACTGGGAGTTGAAGGTTCCATCATAAATGTAGACATCCTGCTTTTCACTATTATAACAGCATCGTGAAAGTCTGAATTTGCTTCTCCCCCCTCCCCCCCCTTTATCTTTATGTGAACTAGGGAAGGGTTAGTCTGAAACATTTACTGACATATTTACATTTTGTAAAAAAAATATAAAATCCAAGAACTGGGTAAGTGGATGAGGAATTGTGTAGACATTTCAAGAAGGTTGCCCAAAATGTGTCTGGGAAAAGATAAAAATACTATGAGGAACACTTGGTAGCTCATTTGATAGAATCAAAATTGCTATCAGAAAAGGTGAAAGTAATTGGGGGAAACTTTTGCCAATTAAATAATGTATATGTTTTTGGGAACTTGAGTTAGTTTGTAATTAAAAGTTGGGAATGCAAAGAAGTAAATCATAGAATTGAGGAAGAGATAAAGTGCACTAGAGGAATAGAGAATAATTAACAACATCTGGGGGAAAAAACAAAACAAAAGTGAAACTAGTAAGAGAAAACAAAATGTAGATTGCAACCAATTACCAAAGATCAAAAGTATCCTTGAAAAAAAATTGTGGTTGCAAGAGCATTCTATATAAAACAAATATAATAATTATTATTTCTTTGAAAAGCCATATTGTAAATTTACTGCAGCCTGAAATCTCGGCAGCTTTTGCCCCAGCTTGGTATCGAGGCTCCAACAGATCTAGCTAAGCAGGCAGTATATGTTTTTGGAATAGTAGTCTATATTCCTCTGACCTCGAAGGTCATATTAAGATCCATAGGTTCCCCCAAGCTCATCTAAACAATAAAATAGGCTCATGGGTTTACAATAATCTAAGTAGAGAGCATACTACTACCTTCTGTGATGTGCCCTAATGGGATATATATGTTCAGGGCTGGGCTGCTCATAAATCATGTTATCAACACCTTTTCCAGTCACATGGAGCCAATCATAACTGCCACTATCCATTTCATGGAAAGGCAATGTACATAATACAAAGCAATCCTTGAATCCCCAAGATTAAAAGCAGAATCAGACTTTGCTGTTTCAACAAATAGCCCCCTCTGTATTCTAAAGATATCTAGCCTGGGTAAAGATCCAATGGTTTTTCAAAAGACCTTCACGTTTAAAATACAATAAATAACAAGGGATATAATGCAATACAATGTAATACTATGCAATGCAAATTCAGCAAACCTTAGATATCTACTGTAATAGGTCGTAATTTCTCAGTAAATTTCTGAGTGCCTTTTTAAATTCCCCTCTTTCCCATTTATTTTCCATTGGTATTGTAGACCTAATATATAACAGTTTAAATTGATTTTATCTATTAATGTAACAACTGATTTGCTGATTCATTAGAGTTACATACCTTGCCTCAGCTTGGTATCGAGGCTCCAACAGATCTAGCTAAGCAGGCAGTATATGTTTTTGGAATAGTAGTCTATATTCCTCTGACCTCAAAGGTCATATTAAGATCCATAGGCAGAATTAAGGATGCTTCTGAACATTATTGTTTATTGTTTATATTGCATTGTTTATTAATAATTGTTTTGTAACATAGTTGTTAAGTGGATCTGTTTTTTTTCATTGACTTTGTTTGTCAGAAAATTGCAAAGGATGATCCTATGACACCAGGACACCACAACCATCATAAATATGCAAATGTCTGAATTTTGATCACATGACCCTGGGAATACTGAGTTGAGAGTTGTAGTTCAGTAACATTTGGAGGCCTACATGTTCTTCCCTCCTCTCTTTATAATGTACAAGAGGCAAACAGCTTTTGGGGGAGGGGGGGCTCTCTACTAATTGTACAGGTATATGATGTGATTTTGCCTAACTTCACCTGCTGCTTCCTGTCAGGAAGCTTGTGATCCACTTACAAGTGTGTTCAGGTACTGCTAGCTGATTTAGTTTAGTTAGAAGAATGTTCGGTACGATGGTATTAAATGCTGAACTAAAGTCTACAAAGAGGATCCTTGTGTAGGTCTTCGGAGATTCAGAATGTTGTAGGATGTAGTGCAGAGCCATATTAACAGCATCATTATCATTAACAGATAATGTATATTACAAATGAAAATTTTATAGTTATTTTTGTTAATCAAAATAATATAAATATGTGTTTGCTTTATTTCACACTGGTCGATATTACTTTATAGGTATACAAAAAGGTGTAACATATAAAGATATACACCCAAAAACAGAAAGGGAATTCAAATACTGTATACTACAAATTTAAATATTTTGAGCTAGAACATATGTTTCTTCAAAACTCTTAGGATTTAAAAGGCTGCGATTATAAAAGTGATTCCTGGTTGTTCTGTCCCAGAACAAAATGTGTATGTATATGTGCATGCTTCTTACATTAACTTGAAACATTGGGTGATTCCTACATGAAATCCTTTGAATTGTCTAATTTTCTGATAATTATTATTTATTATTATTATTATTATTATTATTATTATTATTTATTTATTAGATTTGTATGCTGCCCCTCTCCGCAGACTCGGGGCTTTAAAACCTAAATTACATTTTTTGGCTACTGTTAGTTATCAAGTAGCTCTTTAATATAGAGGAAAGGAAGTGATATTCAATGATAGAATAGTGAAATGTTGGCAAGTCACGCTAATGACTAGTGTTTTAGAATTATCTTTTTTTTCATCAAAAAAACCAGATTGAGTCCCCCATATATTAAGGCTGGTGAACTGCTTTAATATATGTGGAGTGAGATTTCAGCACAGTAATGGGCTGCTGCCCCCAGGGGGGAGACACAATGCGCTATTTATTGAATACTTAATAGTTTTTAAAATTGTCCTTCCTTCTCTAGTACCTTAGTATGATCCTTAATTTCTTTTAAAATAGGAAATAATTAAATAGTATGTTTTAACCCATAAATGATTTAATATTTTAATCATTATCTAGAACTGAACTTTTATAGCAATTAAAGAAAATTGAGCTACTTGCCTAATCTGTTATCATTTTGAACCTTCTGGGTTCAGTACAAAACCTTAAAATGTTACTGTGCTCAACAAATAATGCTGTCCTTTGTGTGGCTATTTAAATAATGTGACTTAATCAACTGAAAAAGAATCCAAGCACCTATTTGAAAACTTATCTTGGTTGGTAAGCCACTCCCACCCAGTCACATGACCTTTAAGCCACCACCCCCATCACATGATTGTCAAGCCATTCCCACCATGGTCGGCAAATCACTCCTACTCGGTCACATGCCACATGATTATCAAGCCACACCCACAAAATAAGCCACACCCACAGTGTGGCAGTAAAAATTTTGGCAGCCCATCACTGCTTCAGCATCAACCCCCAATCCACATTTAAATTTTGTTAGTCCAAGCCAGGCCAATTCCTGATATTGAAAGTTTAAAAACAAAAATAGAAAATATGAGTTAAAATAATAGCTTAATTGTTTTCAGCAGTGTCTATGGATTCATTTCTAATGTGCAGCAACAAGTTACACAGAGTATATTTGTCTTACGTGTTACACCATGAACTACAAATAATGGCTTTGAACTAGAGAATATTTAGCAGTCAAATGAAAAGATTCAACAAATGGAAAAAACACAGATCAGTGAAATATGCTATCAATCTACTTGGGAAGCTGAACTTGTCTGCAGATACAGATGTTGATGAGAGATCTCAGGGTTATATTACCTTAAAGGAATGTCTTAGGTGAATGGGTGGTCTTCAGAAAAATTAATATTTGAGATAAAAATCAATGCGAAGGGCTAGAGAGAAGAAAATATGGTTAACCTCTTTATTTAGACGGATTCAGTTTCAGTAGAGACCTTTTATTTTTTCAAAAACATGACAGCATTTGACTTTCTAAACAGAAATACTTTGTGGGCACTGATATGACAACCTTTCACAAAAAGTATTTGGTTCACCTGCGGTTTTGCCTTTGATGTCATGTGACATTATAAAGGCATACTGCATTAAGAAATAATCTCTTATAAAAATGAAGAATAGAAAAAAATATTAAAGATTATTCAGTATAATTCACCAGAAGATCCTGAGTTTGATTTATGTGGATGATTACTTTTTGTTTGATTTTAGAATTTCAGGATATACCTCTTTTTTTAATTCTTCATTTGAGGAAATGTGATGCTCAGAAAGCTGGTACTGTAATCATATTATGTCACATTGCTATTCCTTAGGCTATTTTAGTTCAGGGGAAGGTATGAAAATGAAGCAATAAATGGATATAAGATACTCTCCATAGGCCAGCATTCGCTGGCTGGGGAATTCTGGGAGTTGAAGTCCAAATATCTTCAAGTTGCCAAGGTTGGGAAACACTGCCGTAGGCATCCCTTTTGAGAGGGTTCATTTCTTTTTCACTACTAGCATTATTTCTTTTGCTCGAGCCTGCCTGCCTTTTCCAAGGGAGAGGCAAACCAATTTAGAATAGAATAGAATAGAATTTTTATTGGCCAGGTGTGATTGCACACACAAGGAATTTGTCTTGGTGCATATGCTCTCAACGTACATAAAATAAAATATACATTTGTCAAGAATCATGTGGTACAACACTTAATGATTGTCATAGGGGTCAAATAAGCAATGAAGAAGCAATATTAATAAAAATCTTAGGATATACGCAACAAGTTACAGTCATACAGTCAACATGGGAGGAAATGGGTGATAGGAATGATGAGAAAAACTAGTAGAATAGAAGTGCAGATTTAGTAGAAAGTCTGATAGTGTTGAGGGAATTATTTGTTTAGTAGAGTGATGGCGTTCGGGAAAAAACTGTTCTTGTGTCTAGTTGTCTTGGTGTGCAGTGCTCTGTAGCGACGTTTTGAGGGTAGGAGTTGAAACAATTTGTGTCCAGGATGTGAGGGGTCAGTAAATATTTTACCCGCCCTCTTTTTGACTCGTGCAGTATACAGGAGAAGAAATGGTAACCCATTTAACTTTCAAAACAAAGCATCCTGTCTCACTAATGCTTAATTCTGGGGTAGGCGACCTTCTGAGTCTGGTAGTCACATTTGGACATTTGAGATTTTGTGGGTGCCGCGTTGGCTTTTGGGGGCAGGACACTAGAGATAAAGGAGGATTGGCACTACCTGAGTGAGAAATATACTATTATGCTGCCACTTTAATTTGGTTAAAAGATTGGATGGAAGCAAGAAATAAAAGAATTTGAGTCAGAAAGGGCTCCCGAGAGGCCTTGCGGTTAACTACTCTCCCCTGCCATGTGTACATAAAACATCACTAAAGATCAAGCAGTTTCTTCATACTGACTGAGGGACTTTCATCTCACACAACAAATGTCTTTAGACTGCCTAGAGTTTAGGTATTCTTGAGGTTATAAGTTTATAAGACTTATAAGGGAGTGCATGTTATACCAGTTTGCATGATTGAATGAATGATGTATGTATGATATATGCATATATGTATGAAACATAGAAGTCTGACGGCAGAAAAAGATCTCATGGTCCATCTAGTCTGCCCTTATACTATTTTCTGTATTTTATCTTAGGATGGATATGTTTATCCCAGGCATGTTTAAATTCAGTTACTGTGGATTTTTCTACCACATCTGCTGGAAGTTTGTTCCAAGGATCTACTACTCTTTCAGTAAAATATTTTCTCATGTTGCTTTTGATCTTTCCCCCAACTAACTTCAGATTGTGTCCCCTTGTTCTTGTGTTCACTTTCCTATTAAAAACACTTCCCTCCTGGACCTTATTTAACCCTTTAACATATTTAAATGTTTCGATCATGTCCCCCCTTTTCCTTCTGTCCTCCAGACTATACAGATTGAGTTCATGAAGTCTTTCCTGATACATTTTATGCTTAAGACCTTCTACCATTCTTGTGGCCCGTCTTTGGACCTGTTCAATTTTGTCAATATCTTTTTGTAGGTGAGGTCTCCAGAACTGAACACAGTATTCCAAATGTGGTCTCACCAGCGCTCTATATAGCGGGATCATAATCTCCCTCTTCCTGCTTGTTATACCTCTAGCTATGCAGCCAAGCATTCTACTGTATGTATTAATTATTTCATTTGTGAACAGTTCTCAAGAGATTGCCAGGACAGGCCACTGCAGCTTTCTTGGCAAGAGTCCCCTTCCCCCCAGATGTGGTTTCTCATTACCTCCTTCCTAGGAGTGAGAGAAAGTTACTACTCTAAGGATGCCCAGATGACTTTGTGCTGAAAGCTAAACTAGAACTCACAATCCTATATATAGTGCATCATAGTCTGATGCATTAATTACTACACCAAGCTGATTCTCATATTTGGAGCTGGGTAAAATCTGTGCTCAAGGAGAAGATTTTATGAATGAAGGTGAATAAATGTGCCCCAGGATTTTGTTGCAGGATCCAATCTGGGTCAGTCATCAGAACCAGAGTTTTATTTATTTATTTATTTATTAGATTTGTATGCCGCCCCTCTCCGAAGACTCGGGGCGGCTAACAACAATAAAGAAAACAATGTAACAAATCTAATATTAAAAAATAATCTAAAAAACCCCAATTTAAGAGACCAATCATACAAACAAGTATACCATGTATAAATTCTATAAGCCTAGGGGGAAGGGAAAAAATTTCAATTCCCCCATGCCTGACGACAGAGGTGGGTTTTAAGGAGCTTGCGAAAGGCAAGGAGGGTGGGCGCAACTCTGATATCTGGGTGAAGCTGGTTCCAGAGGGTCGGGGCTCTTCTCCTGGGTCCCGCCAAATGAGCTTTTATCTAATGAGCTTTCAGACTTGTGCTGGAACCCATCTTCAGGGAACTTCTCTGCAGCAGAGTGTGTGCTGTTCTACCTGTGGTATTGAAGGTGTTAGAAGTTTCCTGAAGAAGAGCTCCAGCATGAGTCTTAAAAGACAAAACCTCTGGTCTCGGTGACCAACCCAGATTGGATCCTGCAGAAAACTTTCAAATTGTTTCAGGGTAGATTTTAGGCAACTAATCATCCCACTGGTAAATTGGAATGGCATGACCTCACAGTAATAACTAAGATCTCTGTAACTTCTTAAGGGCTAATGCTTGAAATATTTATTAGGTGTATTATCCCACCTTCCGAACAGGTAGTTAAGATCAGCATATAAGGTGATCTTTTCAGTGAATTTTTTCAGGGACTAGAATAGGTTTACCAAGTACATAATGCAATCTTCCGGACAGAGGACCTAAATTGTTTATTTAATTTTTTTTTAATGTATCATGCATCAATGGTAGTCTCCTTTGTTATGGATGAGGACCTGAGATGGTAAAATTTGCTAACCCAATTCAAACCGGGTATGAGGTACAGTTGTCTGTCAACTAGAGTGAGTGGTTTAATGGGAATGAAAGGGAATGAACTGAAAGACATGTAAGACCATTAATTCTCCTTCAAACAAATATTTCTACAGTGATGTTAATTTTCCACCCAGACAGCACCGAATGAGGTAAGAGAAGGGAACCTTCCATATAGCTTCACCAATGGATACTGTGTTAACTTTCTGCTTGGAAAGCTCTCATAACTACCTCACACCTCTGCTATTTCAAAGATTAATGAACAGCATCTTGTCAAGTTAAATAGATTAATATGCTTTAATTTACCTTGATGATGTAATAAAAAATTATCTGAGTGGTGGGCTATACCTTAAGAATTTGCATGAAACTTCTAAGAAAGAAACAACTGAGAAATAATCATTAAAGGGAATGTGCCAGTCTGGAGGAATGTAGTTGCTACTTTTACTTAAAAATAACAACTAGATGTTCTTTTCCTTCTCCTTGGATTACATATAGACTAAGCAGAGGTGAAATCATTAACCAAATATACCACAAATAAGATGATTTTAAAATATGACCCAGTAGTAGACACAATTTATGCCAAATGACACCACCTAAGCAGAATTGTTAATTAACCTAAGACAACATGCTTCAGCATCTAGAATTTCGAAAATAACAACAATCCCTATTGTTTACTTTGCAAACTTATTCTAGAATAGAAAAGAACAGAATAGAATAGGATTCTTTATTGGCCAAGTGTGATTGGACACATGAGGAATTTGTCTTGGTGCATATGCTCTCAGTGTACATAAAAGAAACTATAGATTTGTCAGAAATCATGAGGTACAACACTTAATGATTGTCATAGAGGTCAAATAAGCAATGAAGAAAGTCAATATTAATAAAAATCTTAGGATACAAGCAACAAGTTACAGTCATACAGTCCTAAGTGGGAGGAAAAGGATGATAGGAATGATGAGAAAAAAGTGGTAGAAATAGAAGTGCAGACTTAGTAAAAAGTTGACAGTGTTGAGAGAATTATTTGTTTAGTAGAGTGATGGCATTCGGGAAAAACCTGCTCTTGTGTCTAGATGTCTTGGTGTGCAGTGCTCTGTAGCCATGTTTTGAGGGTAGGAGTTGAAACAATTTGTGTCCAGGATGTGATGAGTCAGTAAATATTTTCAGCATGCAGTATACAGGTCCTCAATGGAAGGCAGGTTGGCAACAATTGTTTTTCTGCAGTTCTGATTATCCTCTGAAGTCTGTGTCGGCCTTTTTGGGTTGCAGAACCAAACCAGACAGTTATAGAGGTGCAGATGACAAACTCAATGATTCCTCTGTAGAACTGTGTCAGCAGCTCCTTGGGCAGTTTGAGCTTCCTGAGTGGGCACAGAAAGAACATTCTTTCTTGTGCTTTTGTGATAATGTTTTTGATGTTAGGTGACCATTTTAGGTCTTGAGATATGATAGAACCTAGAAATTTGAAAGTCTCTACTGTTTATACTGTGTTGTCTAGTATTGTGAGAGGTGGAAGGATGGGTTTCTCCTAAAGTCTACCATCATTTCTATGTTTTCGAGTGTTCAGTTCTAGATTGTTCCGGTCACACCACAAGGTTAGTTGTTCAACCTCCCGTCTATACGTGGATTCATCATTGTCACACGTCTAGCACTGATATTAAGAAGTACAATAGGTTGTCTGTCTTAATAAAAAGTAGAGTATAGTTTGAAAATAGGACATGTGAAAATATCAGTAGTTTTAGTCCCCTAGCAGTGGCTCCCAACCTTTTCGGTAGAGGGTTTCAGTTGTCCGTCCCCCCCCCCGAGACCTGTGAGGGGGAAGGTATGGTGTCATGTGTTGTCTGCATCTGCATCTGCAGATAGGGCTTGGCATGGACTTTTTTATGGCATGTTGCAGCCTGGTGCCAGTCCATGAACCCGGGGTTGGGATTCCTGTCCTAAAAGCTTGCTCAACTCTTAATTTATGTTTGACAAACTTTTAAAAATGTATTTACCTTTGAAAAGGTGAAAGCATTTATTTACCATGGCTTATCTGTAGGGTATCAGGTAGTGTACATGTTAACAGATTCTAAAGTAAATAATTGTGTAGATTTGTTACATTCCACATTATTGCTAGAATTTGGTGCCAATTGAATTGCATTTTAGATCTTTCTCAATATCTAAAGATTATAATGTGAAACTTGAAAACTTGTAAGATTCTGTCCCCTGTCCAATTGTCTCTCCTTATCTCATTTATCTTTTCTTCCTTTGAAATATGTTCACCTACACTTTTATATCTTTTTTTCTATTCTTTTATTTATATTATTACATATCTATTCTCTTCAATGTGTATTATGTATTGGACAAAATAAATAAATAAAATAAATCTAAGGAGAAAATTCCTGTCGGCTAGAACAATTGATCAATGGAATATCTTGCTTCCAGAAGTTGTGAATGCTTGAACACTGGAAGTTTTTAAAAAGATGTTGGATAACCATTTGTCTGAAGTAGTGTAGGGTTTCCTGCACAAGCAGGAGATTGGACTAGATCACTAGACCTCCAAGATCCCTCCCAGCTCTGTTGTTATTATTACTACTGTTTAGGGCAGTGTTTCCCAACCTTGGCCACTTGAAGATATCTGGACTTCAACTCCCAGAATTCCCCAGCCAGTATTTGCTGGCTGGTGAATTATGGGAGCTGAAGTCCAGATATCTTCAAGTGGCCAAGGTTGGGAAACACTGGTTTAGGGAGTTGCAAAGTGATGAAAAAATGTAGAAACGGCTGAAACGCTGACGATTACATACTGGTAAGTATTTATATCATAAGAAGAAGAAAACAGCATTTTTGAAAACCCCCCATTGTGTTATTTTTTTAGTTTTGCCTGCGGAGCAGAGCGGGACGGAGCAAACAAACCAAAACAATTTTCTCATTACGTAGATACCCCAGTAATGCCTGGTTCCGGATTCAGATGTGCTTTTGTCTGACGCGAGTTAACAGGCTCGCACGGACAGGTGCGTCACCACTCGGCGCGCCTAAAAACACAGCGCGCTTCTCTTCCATAGTCTGGGACAAAGTCTCCTTCGCCTCAAAAAACTGAGGGGAGGAAAAAGGCTGACTTCCTATTGGCTCTTCTATCGGAGCGGAGAATGGATTGGCCGGTGGGTGTTCAATCTTTCTTTTCTCCCGCCCTCCGCCACGTGCAAAAGGCCGCGACGATTGGCTGATCCTTTACGCCAATCCGTACCGTTTTTTCATCCCATCCTACTGGGAGCGCGGGAGATTTGATCCCCCTTCCTGGGATTGGCTGAATCGAAAGACAGGCAGCGGAGACAAGAGAGGCGCGTTCAGGAATGGGCGGAGCCGCTGAGTGGCAGTATATAACACGTTTTGAGTCAGGCCGAAGGCAATGGTAGGAGTGAGGCGGTCGTTGGTTCGCTCGCTACCTTTCGTGGTCTCCGACGCCCGGGTCGTGCCTTGTGAAACTGCACCCAGGTTTCCTGCCTGTGATTATTATTAGGACGCACAAATCGGTTCTCTTGAAATCGGTCTTTTACAGGCAGTATGAAATCTCCCTGCTTGCCTACCGCTGTATTTTTTATTTTTTAAATTTGTATTTATTTATTTGTCATACAAATATAGTATTGTAGTATGTTTAACATAAGTACTGTATAAAGTAGAGATAGAAAAGATAAAGAGACATTAGGACAGGGACGGTAGGCACGAAGTTATGCATTTCCCTCACAGACCTCTTAGAAAAGGGGAGAGGTCTATTGTAGATAATGTAATGTAATGTTTGTGTTGCTTCCTTGGCAATGAGAATGACCTGGTTTGCTGTGGTCTTCTTCCCAGGGTTATCTAGGCTTGGGACTTCCTGGTGGTTTCACCTGACCAGCCACCATGATGAACGTCTTCTGAAACCGGCAGCATTGACCCATAAACTACAATAATGTAAATAGATATTGGCATTAATAATCTTAAGATATTCCTTAAAGCAGTGTTTCCCAACCTTGGCAACGTGAAGATATCTGGACTTCAACTCCCAGAATCCCCCAGCCAGCATTTGCTGGCTGGGGGATTCTGGGAGTTGAAGTCCAGATATCTTCAAGTTGTCAAGGTTGGGAAACACTGCCTTAAAGGGTTGGATGGCAAGTTTTCTTGAGGCTGGCATTATTTTCTCTTTCCAGTGATATTACTAATACCGCATTTCAATGGAAAAATCCATATCAAGATGCACAAGATGGTGAAAAATGTAAGGTTCTACATTTTTAATAGGAAAGTGAACACAAGAACAAAGGGACACAATCTGAAGTTAATTGGGGGAAAGATCAAAAGAACATGAGAAAATATTATTTTACTGAAAGAGTAGTAGATCCTTGGAACAAACTTCCAGCAGACGTGGTTGGTAAATCCACAGTAACTGAATTTAAACATGCCTGAGATAAACATATATCCATCCTAAGATAAAATACAGGAAATAGTATAAGGGCAGACTAGATGGACTATGAGGTCTTTTTCTGCTGTCAGTTTTCTATGTTTCTATGTTAACACAGGTACAGCATATGTGGTACATTGCTCAACAGTAGAAACTGAGAAAGACCTTGGAGTCCTGGTGGACAACCATTTAAATGTGAGCCAGCAGTGTGCAGCAGCTGCCAAAGAAGCCAACACAGTTCTAGGCTGCATTAACAGAGGGATAGAATCAAGATCACATGAAGTGTTAATATTACTTTATAACGCCTTGGTAAAGCCACACTTGGAATACTGCATTCAGTTTTGGTCACCACGATGCAAAAAAAAAATAATGTTGAGACTCTAGAAAGAGTTCAGAGAAGAGCAACAAAGATGATTAGAGAACTGGAGGCTAAAACATACGAAGAACGGTTGCAGGAACTGGGCATGACTTGTTGAATGAAAAGAAGGACCAGGGGAGACCTGATAGTAGTGTTCCAATATCTCAGGGGTTGCCACAAAGAAGAGGGACTCAAACTATTCTCCAAAGCACCTGAGGGTAGAACAAGAAGCAATGGGTGGAGAGAAGTTAGAACCAAGGAAAAATGTCCTGACAGTTAGAATAATTAATCAGTGGAACAGCTTGCCTCCAGAAATTGTGAATGCTCCAATGTTGGAAGTTTTAAAGAATTTAAAACGATTTGAGTATTGCCCACAAGATCATATGCTGCAACGTCCGACCGGTCAATGACTACTTCAGCTTCAACCGCAATAACACAAGAGCACGCAACAGATTCAAACTTAATACGAACTGCTCCAAACTTGACTGTAAAAAATATGATTTCAACAATCGAGTTATCGAAGCGTGGAACTCATTACCGGACTCAATTGTGTCAACCCCTAACCCCCAACATTTCTCCCTTAGACTTCACGATTGACCTCTCCAGGTTCCTAATAGGCCAGTAAGGGGCGTACATAAGTGCACTGATGTGCCTTTCGTCCCCTGTCCAATTGTCTTTCCTCTCTTTCACCTATCTTATATATTCTCTTCCTTTCATATATCCTCTCCTCTAAGTTCACTTTTACCCTTATATATATTACCACATGTCTATTTTCTTCCTATGTATTTGTGTATTGGACAAATGAATAAATAAAATAAAAATAAGATGTTGGATGATCATTTGTCTGAAGTAGTGTAGGGTTTCCTGCCTAAGCAGGGGGTTGGACTAGAAGATCTCCAAAGTCTCTTCCAACTCTGTTATTTTATTAACTTCAAGTTGAACAAAATGAAAAGGTAGTGTGTGTCGTCCCCCCCCGTCTCCCCCCAAAAGATTTACAGTGTTTATCATTATCCTCATTCTTACCAGGCATAATCATAAACATACTATGATAATATGGTAGTAACAGTTAGTTATAACAATCATAAATAAAGATTTTTAAAAGTTGCAGGTAGTTTACATTTACTTATTGTGGGATTGAAAAAGTGCTTCAAAATTTGGCTTAGTGTTGAACTGTCAGAATCAAAATGTGATATATAGAGACCTCTAGGGACTGTAAATGAAAACTGCAGCTCACATTAAATTAGTTAAGTATACTGTAATAATAAAATCACAATGGGAGCTCTTGGATGCAAACTAACAGTCAGTCTCCATTCCTTAAGCTTAAAACTCCAGCCACTCATACTTCCCAAGATTTATTTATTTATTTATTTCATCATATAATATTAATATACGAGGTAACTGGTTGAGCAACTGGGTAAGAAACTCTTGGCTGTTGCAATGTGCTTGGGAAAAATATTTCAGTACATGTATTATCATTTACTGAATTGTATGGTTGAATTCTTTGTATAGTGAGACGAATAAGATAATCAGAAAGAATCCCCACCCCAATTAATCTTTTCTGGAAAGGTGGACAGTCCTATAGTCTCTCCTCATATATAAGATCTCATATATCTTCTCCACTATATCTCTATAAGCTTCATTGTATATTATTGTGTATTGGACAAAATAAGTAATAAATAAATAAATAAATAGAGAATATAGTTCTTTAAGGTTAGTTTTGTCTACAATGAAATCAGATGGGTTTAAATCATAGCATCTCTTAGTCTATTGCGCAATATGAAGACACGATAGTCTTGCTTAGAATTTTCAGCATTTGTCAACGTTTTATTCCCAGAAATACTTTTGTTGACCAGAAGTTTCATATCAATCAGCGTAATCTATGGATTAGTAGCAATTGCTTGTGTACTGCTTACCAAGCCCAGTTTAAGGCAATCCAAGTGGCCTCTGATCACCATTTTTACAGGAAGAGATGGCTCCACCCCATTTATGAATGACTTTTGTCCATGCTAAGAATAATCTAGGAGTGGTGTCCACCTTTCTTCTTTGAGGTGTATACTAAAGCAGAATTTCTTCTGCTTGGCAACTTTTAAGATGGATGGACTTCAACATCCAGAATTCCCCAGCCAGCATTTTTTTTTTAATTTATTTTGTCCAATACACAATGAGGGTTTTATAGTAAAATACATGATGAAGGTTATAGAGGAAATACTCATAGTAAAATATATCTATGAAAGAATAGAAAAGAAGATATAGGAATAGAACATATCAATGAAAGAATAGAAGAAGAGCTATAGGAATGGAAGAAAGGTATAGGAGATATAGGAGAGCAATAGAACAGGGGACGGAAGGCACTCTAGTGCACTTGTACTCGCCCCTTACTGACCTCTTAGGAATCTGGATAGGTCAACCGTAGATAATCTAAGGGTAAAGTGTTGGGGGTTTGGGGATGACACTATGGAGTCCGGTAATGAGTTCCACGCTTCGACAACTCGGTTACTGAAGTCATATTTTTTACAGTCAAGTTTGGAGCGGTTAATATTAAGTTTAAATCTGTTGTGTGCTCTTGTGGTTGAAGCTGAAGTAGTCGCCGACAGGCAGGACGTTGCAGCATATGATCTTGTGGGCAATACTTAGATCTTGTTTAAGGCGTCTTAGTTCTAAACTTTCTAGGCCCAGGATTGAAAGTCTAGTCTCGTAGGGTATTCTATTTCGAGTGGAGGAGTGAAGGTCTCTTAACACCTTGTAACTTACACCCAGATTAGTGTAGTGGTTAAGGTTCTGACCTAAAAACCAGGAGACAGTGTGTTCTAGCCCTGTCTTTCATGAAAGCCTATTGTTTTGCAGGTCATCTTTTATTAATCTGCATGACCAAATTATCTCATTGTAATTTTTTTTCATACAAGTCACTCATTTTTATATTGTGTAATGTTTGTTTGTTTGGTTATTTAATTTAGAAACTGCCCATTTCTTTCACAGAGGGACTCTGGGTGGCGTACAAGTAAAATATTAAACATAAAAACTATGTATACAGTGTTCCCTCGATTTTCACGGGTTCGAACTTCGCAAAAAGTCTATACCACGGTTTTTCAAAAATATTAATTAAAAAATACTTTGCGGGTTTTTTCCCTATACACCATGGTTTTTCCCGCCCGATGACGTCATATGTCATTGCCAAACTTTCATCCGACTTTAATAAATATTTTTTAAAATAAACTTTAATAAATAAACATGGTGAGTAATGATCTAAAGGGTTGCTAAGGGAATGGGAAATTGCACTTTAGGGGTTTAAAGTGTTAAGGGAAGGCTTGGGATACTGTTCATAGCCAAAAATAGTGTATTTACTTCCGCATCTCTACTTCGCGGGAATTCGACTTTCGCGGGCGGTCTCGGAACGCATCCCCCGCGAAAATTGAGGGAACACTGTACATTGTATTTAATGGGCAAAGATAGTTTAAAAAATCAACAAGTTAAGTAAAAGATGGCGGAAAGCCTTCAGAGCACTAAGAAGCCCCGCCAAAATGGCAGAGCCAGGTTTTTAGACATTTCCAAAAGGCCGGGAGAGGATGCAAAATGTATTAATTTCAATGGAACTTGCTCTCAAATAAATGTGTACAAATTATCGGCCTTCACGTAACCTTGCCTAAGCAGAATACAATTCAAGCTAAAATAACTATATTGGGTGAAATTCTGGGTTTTGTAGTGCAACAAATTTTATCAGGCTAGCTGAGGCTGTCTACTACTATTACCACCCTATTAATCATAGTTTACTACAGAATGCATAACATACCATCAACAGGATGGTCTAATAAATTGAAGGACTACCAAAATTTTAAAGGCTATCACAGCTGTTTAAGACAAGAGTGTTTGGCTTATCACATTGCATTAAACCATAAAGTTTGCTATTAGATTGGCATATAGTTTGAAACTAGACATTGCGCTTGTAAAACATTATTTAGTATTTATTTTACGCTATGATTTGTGATTTACTATAATGTATAAACTATGATAGTGTCTGAAATAAGGGATACTGAATGGCAATGAAGCACTGAACAATATCTATTTTGTTTTCTCAGTTATCCAGGACATAGTAGAAACATATTTTTTGCTTTCATGACAATCATTCAAAAAAAATAATAATTCCAAATATATTTTTGATTGGGAATGATGAGCTATATAGAAACGTTCTCAAAAAGATTAAAAAGTAGTATCTTTTATTGTGAAGCAAGAAAGCAATGCATGACAAGTTGGAGAAGAAATACAAATATGCTAAGGAACATTAATTAACAATGTGGAATTCTTAAAAGAGAATATCAAAGGAGAATCCATATATTACACTTCTTTCTTCCTTAAAAAAAATCTGCATTATTTTTTGGGTTGTAATTTGATAATGTACATATATAACAGCTGTTAAATAATAAAGTATGTAGAGAATAAAAATTTCTACAAATGTGTGGTCAGAAATAACTGCAAGATCTGGTTTCGATGGTAGTTTTCTAAATAATAAAAGGCCCTTAAAATCTCTTTTTGCCTTTAGATAGCTTTCAAGATTGCCAGGTTTTCTTCGGTAAAGATTAATGCTTGGTACCTGGATGATTTTTCAGCATCACTATTTGTTATTCCACTCAATAGCAATGAGTATCTGGTTACTTCTTTCATTAGTCACATTAAATTAGTGTTCATATACATCATACCACTTTGTGTGGAGTCTACACCTCCTCCTGTTCGTAATGAGCTTTTAAAATGTAAACAAAGCAAGGAATATTATGATGTCTAAAGTCTCAGGTATCATGGGATTTCTTCTTAATTCTTGATTATAGAAAGTTGATCAGGAGTGTCTTAAAAGGTTAACATAATACCATTTTGACATAAATTATTATGTACCTCCATTTAATTTCTATCAAAAAATTAAAAAAAATCCTTTTAATATGACCATTGAGAGAAATTTAATTCGGTTAATTATTTTTGCTGCACATTTTCTTCTTTATCATAAGTAGTAATAAACGTTTTCAAGTAACAATGAAATTAAAATTACTGATATTTTCCTGCTCTGTCGGGCTCTGGTAGAATCCTCCCGAAAATTCACAGGTACAAATTTCAGACACACACACGTTTGAAAATTCAAAACAATGTTCGTTATACCGAAAATCCAAATAAACTACGCACTCTTTTTGTATAGCAAAGAGCACTCATCTCCAAACAAACTGGTAATTTGTACAAGTCCCTTATCAGTTCTTAGATACTTAGCTTGCAGCTGTGAGGCAATTCACAGTCCTTCTTTCACACTTTGAAACACGCTTTGCTCTGGTTTAGTTTCAAAGCGGGGAAAAAGCAACACACCAAGGTCGAAGTCAGCAAGACAGGCACGAAACACAACAATCAGATAATCCTCCACAATGGCCAAACCCACGCGCTGCTATTTATAGCAGCCTCACTAATTACCACAGCCCCACCCAACCACAGGTGGCCTCATTTTCTTTGATAATAATCTCTCAGTTGTTGCTGCCTATGCATCGCTCTCCACATGCGTGGCTGTATCATTAACTCTTGTTCCGAATCCAAGGAGGATCTAGAGATAATTGATCTCCTTCTGAGCTGCCTGCCACACTCTCCTCCTCCCTGTCACTCATGTCTTCTTGATCAGAGGAGCCTTCATCAGCAGATTCCACCGGGAGCAAAACAGGGCTGCGGCATGTGAATGTCTCCCCCACATCCACAGTCTTTGGGGCAGGAGCTGGGCCAGAGCTAACCACAACATTTTCTAATTTAGGGTGAGCTGCAGGACAATTGTTTTTTGGGTACCACCAGCAGAAGTGGAATTTGTTGTTGAGGGCTACTCATATGGATGGATCTCCTGCTGGGATAATATGTTGAAAGGGACTTGCCTATGGCAACGGGCTAGGCCAGAAACGAGAGAATGAGCCATTCTGTCTCATTTGTCTGTCTTCTCTTTCCATTCTGCCTAGTAAATTGCCAGACAAGTGGTAAATTACTTTCACAAATCATCTCAATTTTTAACTTGATGGAAGGCTGTAGCCAAATCTACATTTGCTTAATAAATATAGGGCAGGCGGTTAAGTTTAGATAGCTGTGTCCCAGCTATTATATTTGGCTGCCAATTTTTTTTATTTGCCAATTTATTATGTCATAGGTTGTATCATTAAATATCCATAAACTTAAAAATCAATCCCAAATTCCACTACCATTGTAAGATTGACCTTTTCAATGTGCTCAGTACAATCATTGTGCAAAAAATAATAATAAAATAAATTCAGGCAACCCATCCCGTAAACCAGGGGTCCACAAATTTGGCAACTGTAAGATTTTAAGCTATGCTGGCTGGAGAATTCTGTGAGTTGAAGTCTACAACTTGCCAAGTTTCAAGATCTCTGCTGTAAACAATTGCTCCACCCTGTTTTACTGAGTAAAGGAAACAAGAAAAGATACCAAATGAAGAGATGGTGATTAGGAAAATGTTAGACGGTGCTAAATTAAGTACACTAACTTATGAATTACAGAATAAACAAAATAAGGACTACTATAGAGCGTGGGGAAAACTGTATAATTGAATATAATTAATGATAGGAAAAAAAAATTGGGTCTGTATTTTACTGATTTTGAAAGGATGAAAGTGATCAGAGTCTTGCCAGGGATCAGAGTCAGCCTGAAATGTATTTATTATTTATTTATTCAATTTTTTTAATGCCACCCTTTTCCTTAGACTCAGGGCGGCTTACAACATGTTAGCAATAGCACTTTTTAATCCGGGTGCTCATTTTACCCACCTCGGAAAGATGGAAGGCTGAGTCAAATACCGCATTCTAACCACTGTGCCACCACAGCTCTATAATTCTTCACCATAATAATTATGCATATTTTTAAATACAGTTCCTTATTCACTAAGGACTTAATTAAGCACTTAACCAATTTCCCTTTGTCGGGAAGTTACTTGAAACCCAAGATGAAGCCTAAAATTCGTTTTCTTTTGCTCTTGCTGAAGCAGAAATATTTGATCGAGAACAGTCTACCTTATGCACTCTGTGTGCAAACTTATTATTAAAATATAATAAATATTTTTATTTCAACCTGTGGGCTTGTCTGCTTGTCTCCTTGTCTACTGAAGACACATTCCAGCAATGTTAACTGTATAGTCTGGAGGACAGAAGGAAAAGGGGGGACATGATCAAAACATTTAAATATATTAAAGGGTTAAATAAGGTCCAGGAGGGAAGTGTTTTTAATAGGAAAGTGAACACAAGGACAAGGGGACACAATCTGAAGTTAGTTGGGGGAAAGATCAAAAGCAACATGAGAAAATATTATTTTACTGAAAGAGTAGTAGATCCTTGGAACAAACTTCCAGCAGACGTGGTAGATAAATCCACAGTAACTGAATTTAAACATGCCTGGGATAAACATATATCCATCCTAAGATAAAATACAGAAAATAGTATAAGGGCAGACTAGATCAGGGGTCTCCAAACTTGGCAATTTTAAGACTCATGGACTTCAACTCCCAGAATCCTCCAGCTAGTTATGCTGACTGGAGAATTCTGGGAGTTGAAGTCCACAAGTCTTAAAGGTGCTAAGTTTGAAGACCTCTGGACTAGATGAACCATGAGGTCTTTTTCTGCCGTCAGACTTCTATGTTTCTATGTTAACATCTTTGCATAGTAATGGAATAAGAACAGGTATTTTATGAATTGTGGTAGGAAGAACCCACTAACTGATTCCTTTTCTCGGTGTGAGAAAACTGCTGTAAAAACAATAGCACAAAGAGAAATTCATATCTGCTGTAAGAATGAACTACCCTGACCTGCCCCAAGTCCCACAGAAATAACACTTAAAATTCTGAGAAAATATCAATCAAAACATTAACAATTATGAATACAGCATGTACACCAAGTTTATTGATACATTTACAAAAATGAAACAATATTCTGTTTATTCCTCAAGAAGCATTTACATTTTAAACCATATTTGGCAATAATATTTTTTTGATGTTTTTATACATGTTCTTTTACACAAACAATTTTTTAATTAAAGTGACCAGTCATTGGCAAGGTTTTATTTAGTGTGAATTTTGTAATAACATATGCAGAGGGTCAGTCCTGATAGAGTGGCAAGTATTTTATCAGTATTTAAAATGACCAATTAGTTGGTACTACTACTCTGTGGATTATAAACAAAGAATGACATCATAGTATAGGTCTATATTAGCCCACAATACACTAAAGAGTCTGCTTACTCTTGTACTCTCCAATTAAGGGGAAGGAATATTATAATTTTAGTATTTTACAATGCTGTTCATCTAGGTGATATCTATATTATAAAAAATAAAATAAAATCATATAAATATGTAAAACAAACCCAGTGCCCATTATTAAATAAGATATTCAATAAAAAGCAGACCTTTTAGAATTATTGTTTTTAAAATATATGGATATAATTTAATTGTTTAAAAAAATTAAAACAGTGTGGAAATCAAGCTGTGACAGCCAGACTTGCATCTATGTTAGGTAAAGCAGTTAAGTGCATAACATTCTGTTACAATGATAGAGGTGAAGATTACAAACTTATAATGAACTGCATATATAAGAATGCATGAAGGAGCTGTGAGATAGAGCTAGTGGGAAAAGCATATGGCCTTGTTTTTCACAAAATAACAGTGATTTGTCTAGTCATTTGAACAATTGCAACACAGTCCTTGTTTAACAACTACCTTGTTTAGCTACCTCTTGCAGTTACAATGGTGGGGGGGAAACGTAATTTACAACCAATCCTCATATTTATGACCTTCGCAGGTCAGTAAATCAAAGAAAAACTTTGAAGCACAGTCATGGTTTTGCTTAGTGACTGCTTTGCTTAACAACTAAGTTGCTGGCCCCAGTTGTGATTGTTAAGCAAGGACTACTTGTAGGTCTTGCTATATTAACTTTCTTAACCATTAAAAAAAGCTTTTAATGGGAGAAAAAAAAATAGCCATGTGTAATATCGGATGAAAAGTGGTCATCTGAATCCCTTTGTCATTTTTTGTACTTTTTCTTTTTTTCCTAATCAATGTCCAAAATTTGAGAACTCCTTTCCAATTGCAATAATAAAATAATTATAGACATTGGTAGAACATCAAAGAATTCATAGTGACATCGGTGATATTTTCCGTAGTTTCCAGTGGAATTTCCATGTCAATTATTCCACCTGAAAAATGTAATGTTAATGTTCCACTACTTATGCAATCAGATACTTGTAAGTGAATGGATACGTTTCTGAAAATAAAGACAGATTTACAAATCCAAAGGAATCATAGGAGTTTCAAAGCAGGAAAACAGTCTTTACAAATAAAAGGAAAGAGAAGATTCAAAAATAAATGCCCGTTGAAAACGTAGTGTCTCTAAATAGTCCCAGAAACTATACAATGTAGCTGGTTAGATCCAGCAAATAAGATGTCATGTCTATGATCTGATCAAAAATACCTGCCCTTGTCACTCTTCGGCTGTTTCTGTCCATTTGTTCACATTGAGAACCAAGGTATCCTTTTTTACACAAGCATTTATTTGGTCGTATGCAGACACCACCATGTCGACAGACTGGATCACACTTTGCTGTAAAATTAAAATAAAATTAAGTGTTGAAATCCTCTGTTAGTACAGTGATACCTCGTCTTACAAACGCCTCGTCATACAAACTTTTTGAGATACAAACCTGGGGTTTAAGATTTTTTTGCCTCTTCTTACAAACTATTTCCACCTTACAAACCCACCGCCATCACTGGGATGCCCCACTTCCGGACTTCCGTTGCCAGCGAAGCACCCGTTTTTGCGCTGCTGGGGTGCCCCTGAGGCTCCCCTCCATGGGAAACCCCACCTTCGGACTTCCGTTGCCAGCGAAGCACTCGTTTTTCGATGCTGGGATTCCGCCTGCTGGGATTCCCATGCAGCATCGCAAAAACACAGAAGTCCAGAGGTGGGGTTTCCCATGGAGGGAAGCCTCAGGGGAATCCCAGCAGCACAAAAATGGGCGCTTCGGCTGGCAAAAGGGTTGAATTTTGGGCTTGCACGCATTAATCGCTTTTCCATTGATTCCTAGGGAAAACATTGTTTCGTCTTACAAACTTTTCACCTTAAGAACCTCGTCCCGGAACCAATTAAGTTTGTAAGACAAGGTATCACTGTATTTGAAGCAAAACATGCAAAGTATCATATCATAGGGGTCAGTAACAGCAATGTCAGTATCATAGGGGCGGTATGAAGTTACAGTGGTACCTCTACCTAAGAACGCCTCTACTTATTAACCTTTCTAGAATAAAAAGTAGGTGTTCAATATTTTTTTGTCTCTTTTGAAGAACCATTTTCCACTTACAAACCCGAGCCTCCGAAACTGTAACCGGAAAAGGCAGGGAGAAGCCTCCGTAGGGCCCCTCTAGGAATCTCCTGGGAGGAAACAGGGCTGGAAAAGACAGAGAGACGTCTCCATGGAGCCTCTCTATGAATCTCCTGGAGGAAACAAGGCCTCCACCCTCCCTGTGGTTTCCCCAATTGCACGTATTATTTGCTTTTACATTGATTCCTATGGGAAAATGGCTTCTTACAAACATTTCTACTTAAGAACCTGGTCACGGAATAAATTAAGTTCGTAAGTGGAGGTACCATTGTATTTCAGACAATATTTTGAACAACACACAAATTTGATTACAATGAAAATATATCTTAATGTTTAAAACCAATTCTACATATTCTGCTTATCTAATGCATACAACATATACAATTCAATTTCCCTTTTCTGTGCAGAAAATGTCTTGATCTGTAAGAAATTCCAATCACGATGATTTATTCATTCTAAAACTAAATTTTTTAAATGGCAATTAAATATTTAAACAAGATGTTTAGGTTTGTTTCAATAGGGGCTTTAAGTTCTTTACAGACGATTAGAACTCACGGAAATTCTTGTGAGTGGTATTATACGTAATCTACATGTATAATGAACACATTATTCAGAGATTGATGAATATATTCCCATACTTTAAAATGTACAATCTGGCACCTTCAAGATGAGACAAGGCTGCAGCTCTCAGGATTTCAGCTAGTGTGGAAAGTTCAAGACACAAAATTTGGGAATTTAAGCTACAGACTTATTATATATATATATTCATGGGGAGTCAGTCCTCTTGAGTCCAATCAAGCATTTCTGAGTAGTCATTTTGGATTTAAAACTGGGTTGAATTATCTAAGAATATCACTTTTGAACATCTTGTGAAGGTGAAATCTTGAGCGCAATATTTGCCTTGTGGTTGCATTGCATCTATGAATGTTACTAAACAAACTCTGAATTCATAAATTAGCTTTTCTAGTCTCTCCCTCAAGACTTTTTCTTACTATTCATTATAAATATTTTTTTAAAGAATGTCAGAAATTGTTATTGGCTTGCTATGTTCAGCAATTACAATGAATTACTTACCAGTTCGGCAGAATTCACCTTCCCAGCCTTGATTACAACAACATTTCCCAGTGGGAGTACAATGCCCGTTTTGGCAATGCCTTGAGCATTCGGATGTCAATATCTGGGCAGGAAAAGCTATTCTTTTACATTCTTCTGGAACTAAAGGCCTATGGGAAAAAAATACAGGCAATGCACCTATTTAAATGACAGGATCAAAGATTAACAATATATACAAACATATGTATGTGTTTTTTCGTAGATTTTTACAGGTGTAGGTATGTAGGTCTTGACATAGTTTTCTTCCTGTGTAAGGTTCAGAAAATCCTGGTGACATCATTTCGACGAGGTCCCACTCATCATCTTCAGTCTGGTGCTTTCGGCTTTGTGCTTGGGTGAACAAAGTGAAGATGATGAGTGGGACCTCATTGAAACATCACCAGGATTCTCTGAAACTTACAAGGGAAGAAACCTGAAAATGCCAAAACACACGTCCACACACACACGCACACATATATATTTGTTTGTTTTCGTAGATTTTCATGGGTACAGGTATGATGGTCTTGGTATATTTGGGTTTCTTCCCATATAGGATTTAGAAATTTCTGGAGACGTTTCAACGAGGTCCCACTTGTCATCTTCAGGCTGGTGCTTCTGTCCTTGTTCTAGGGCGAACACAGCGAGACCTGAGCTGCCTTCCTTCTATAAATACTGGTGGCTGGGTGTGGTTTGATGGCTCAGCAATTGCCTGCTGTGTAGAAACTTCCTGGTGAGTCAGCGGGGTAACACCTGGGGTCCTTGATTTAACTGAGGTATGCTGATTAGTTAATGATTGTGGATTGGGGGTGATATCCTGAGTAGTTGGAGCTTGCAGGCTACTTGGTTGTTTTGCAATGTGTGTTCTGAGTCTGGTTTCAGTTTCTATGGCTGGGATATGTTTGTTAATGAGGGCTGGTTTCCAGATGTCTGGTAGGCGGGAGGTATCATCCCGCTTGTTCATATTTTGGGGATGTTTTTCTATCTCGATAGCTTCCATGATTATTCTTTTGCTGTAGTGTTCTGTTTTGGAAATTAATTTAGTACTGTCAAAACTACAGGACATGAAATTGATTTTGACAGTACAGTACTATAAATTAATTTCCAAAACAGAACACTACAAAAAAAATAAAGGGAACACTCAAATAACACATCCTAGATCTGAATGAATGAAATATTCTCATTGAATACTTTGTTCTGTACAAAGTTGAATGTGCACAACAGCATGTGAAATTGATTGTCAATCAGTGTTGATTCCCAAGTGGACAGTTTGATTTCACAGAAGTTTGATTTGCTTGGAGTTATATTCTGTTGTTTAAGTGTTCCCTTTATTTTTTTGAGCAGTATACTTTGCTACTATAGCCAGGAAAAATATTTTGAAAAAACATGTTTTGTCAACAAGGACTGTTCAAAATTAGGAGTCCCCAAAATATTAGTTAAGCCAACATAGCGCCTTTTAAATTGTATGTAAAATCAGCAATAATTATTATAAAAATTATAGACATATGAAGATGTATTCCAAATTCATATTGACAATCACATGCAGGAAGGCCACATAAGAACACTTACATGATTGTATTCACAGGGCACACTTTATTCATGCATGCTTTTAATTGTGCTTTAATTCATTCTGTCCTCAATGTTCACTTGATACACAACCATATACTAACAAAAGGGATTAGCTCATGAGTGAGCATCTGTTTTCATGAATGCCTTTCAAATGTATTTTGGTATTGTCTAGATTTGGAATGCTAGATAACTCTATGGAATGTAGCCAGTGTTAAACAGAAACTTTTATAGTTGAATATTATAGATACAAAATAGCAATAGCACTGACTTAGACTTATAAGTTTGGAAACTTGCAGAATGCAGCTGCGAGAGCTATCATGGACTTTTCTAAATATGCCCATGTCACATCAACACTCTGCAGTCTGCATTGGTTGCCGATCGGTTTCCGGTCACAATTCAAAGTGTTGGTTATGACCTATAAAGCCCTTCATGGCATTGGACCAGAATATCTCTGGGACAGTCTTCTGCCGCACGAATCCCAGCGACCAGTTAGGTCCCACAGAGTTGGCCTTCTCCGGGTCCCGTCGACTAAACAATGTCGTTTGGCGGGGCCCAGGGGAAGAGCCTTCGCTGTGGCGGCCCCAACCCTCTGGAAGCAACTTCCCCCAGATATCAGAGTTGGCCCCACCCTCCTTGCCTTTCGTAAGCTCCTCAAAACCCACCTCTGTCATCAGGCATGGGGGAATTGAGATATTCCCTTCCCCCTAGGCTTATAAAATTTATGCATGGTATATCTGTATGTATGAAAGCCACAGTAACTGAATTTAAACATGCCTGGGATAAACATATATCCATTGTAAGATAAAATACAGGAAATAGTATAAGGGCAGACTAGATGGACCATGAGGTCTTTTTCTGCCGTCAGTCTTCAATGTTTATATGATTGGTTTTTCTTAAATTGGGGTTTTTAAAATTACTTTTAAGATTAAATTTGTTTATATTGTCTTTTTTACTGTTGTTAGCCCCCCCCCGAGTCTGCGGAGTGAGGCAGCATACAAATCTAATAAATAGATAGATAGACAGACAGACAGACAGACAGACAGACAGACAGACAGATAAATAAATAAACCGCTTCATGGTGCTTTACTGCCCTCTGAAAACAGTTTACAGAATTAGCATATTGCCCACAACAATCTGGGTCCTCATTGTACCAACTTCAGAAGGATAGAAGGCTGAGTCAACCTTGAGCCAAAAATATTATAAACCACATAATTATTGCATGAAGAGTTAGCTAAAACACCTTAAGGGCATTTGTTATGCTAGAACAGGGCTGTCAAGTGCGCGGACCATGGGCTCGATGTGTCAGGCGCTGGCCATGCCCACATCCAGTTAGCCAAGGGGAAAAAAGTCCGTGAATCTGACACCTCTGTGCTAGAACTACAAATCCCCGGGTCTCAACTATATGTGATGCCAGCATATTTGAAGGGCATTAGTTGTGGCATGAAGAATAATTTTCCATCTTCAAATTATAACAATGGGAATATGTTATGGTATAGAATCACTAGCGGAACATAGAAAAACATCTACTTTCCTAAGAATAAATACAGCCCTCTTTCAGGTATTTTTCAGTACATTTGCTTTCTTACTGGGAAGTTTGCCAAGTGCTCATTACTTGATTTACTGCAAGGGAATGAAGTGGGAAGTATGGAAAAGAACCTTTCCAGCTTTTGGATTTTTTTTTTTGGAAAAGCTCAGCAGCATATCAAATTTATTCTTATATGGTATACTTGTTCGTGACCTCTAGTCTTTAAGCAATTCTGTCATATTTGAAAACTAGCTATACAGATGAAGTCTGTATCAGTGTTAATAGCTGTGAGGTCAATGCAACTGCTAAACAGTTTGTATTACTGTCAGGGTGGTCATAAAAACAACACCTGCTGGACGAGGCCTTGGCAGCTGGGTCAACAGGCACTGTGGGAATTTATCAATTTAGGAGGCCACTTGCGTTGCGTTTTGACAGATGAATCGGGAAAGAACTGGCTGGTGGAGCTATAGTTGCTCAATTATGTATTGCATACTTTATGACAGCAGATGCAGGATTTCCCTGCACACATCAGAAAATAGGACGATATATAAACATTATAGGTATTTTTGCCTTATAAAGGGAAGACCACAGAGCAGTCTATGCAAGAAGACTGGGAGCTGCAGGGGAGGAGGAATAAAACGGACTCTTGTTCCGAAGCTAATTTTGAGCTTACATATTCAAGGAGATTTATTGAGAAAGGTTTTTCAGTGCATACTATTAGACAAATGTGCCAATCAATTATCATTTCTGGAACCAGCTCCCCCCGGAGATTAGAACTGCCCCCACCATCCTTGCCTTTCGTAAAGTTCTTAAGACCCATCTCTGCCGTCAGGCATGGGGGAACAAACATATCCCCCCCCCGGGCCTCTACAGTTTATACATGGTATGTTTGTGTGTTTGTTTGCTTTTAATAATGGGTTTTTTAGTGTTTTTAAATTATTAGATTTGTTCTTACATTGTTCTTGTTATTGTTGTGAGCCACCCCGAGTCTACGGACAGGGGCGTCATACAAATCTAATAAATAATAAATAATAAATAATTTCGTTAGAGCTAAACTATACTGAAGAATTGCAGCTGACCTCAAGGTTTATTTATATTTTTATTGAAAGGAATCACCTAATCCACCTAGAAACATAGAAGACTGATGGCAGAAAAAGACCTCATGGTCCATCTAGTCTGCCCTTATACTATTTTTGTATTTTATCTTAGGATGGATATATGTTTATCCCAGGCATGTTTAAATTCAGTGACTGGATTGCCCAATCATGTCTGCTGGAAGTTTGTTCCAAGGATCTACTACTCTTTCAGTAAAATAATATTTTGTCACGTTGCTTTTGATCTTTCCCCCAACTAACTTCAGATTGTGTCCCCTTGTTCTTGTGTTCACTTTCCTATTAAAGACACTTCCCTCCTGGACCTTATTTAACCCTTTGACATATTTAAATGTTTCGATCATGTCCCCCCTTTTCCTTCTGTCCTCCAGACTCTACAGATTGAGTTCATTAAGTCTTTCCTGATACCTTTTATGCTTAAGACCTTCCACCATTCTTGTAGCCCGTCTTTAGACCCGTTCAATTTTGTCAATATCTTTTTGTAGGTGAGGTCTCCAGAATTGAACACAGTATTCCAAATGTGGTTTCATCAGCGCTCTATATAGCGGGATTACAATCTCCCTCTTCCTGCTTTTTATACCTCTAGCTATGCATCCAAGCATCCTACTTGCTTTTCCTACCGCCCGGCCACACTGCTCACCCATTTTGAGACTGTCAGAAATCACTACCCCTAAATCCTTCTCTTCTGACGTTTTTGCTAACACAGAACTGCCAATACAATACTCAGATTGAGGATTCCTTTTCCCCAAGTGCATTATTTTACATTTGGAAACATTAAACTGCAGTTTCCATTGCTTTGACCATTTATCTAGTACAGCTAAATCATTTACCATATTACAGACGCCTCCAGGAATATCAACCCTATTGCACACTTTAGAGTCATCGGCAAATAGGCAAACCTTCCCTACCAAACCTTCCCCTATGTTACTCACAAACATATTAAAAAGAATAGGACCCAGAACAGACCCTTGTGGCACACCGCTTGTAACCTGTCTCTGCTCAGAATACCCCTAGGTGGGTTTCTTTCTTTAATTGCTCTTTGTGGATAGCTTTTGCATTAATTTATGAATATATGATTCTCTAAAAAGTAAAATAAAAGATTAACATATATTTTAACATGTATTAATATTTTATCCCATTTATTAGTGAACCATATATTCATGAATTTGAATTGGACTACAGGGCAAGTCAAATCCTTTGATATATGTAAGCATCAACTTTAAAGTATCCCTGAGAGATGGCTCTCTCGTCTTTACTTGAACAAATCCAGGAAGTCACTCTTCTGGGTTATTGTTTTCATTGTTGTATTAATTTTGTTGCTAGGATTTCTTTCTAACATTAAATCAGAATCTGTATAACTATAACCTAAATGAATTTTTGTGTCTTGGACTCTTAAATGATGGTGGACAACTCCTGACCTTTGTGACATCCTTTCAAGCTTTTGAAAAGTTTTCCTAATCTACCCCATCTTCTGTTTAGACTGCTCAAAACTAAATACTCTGAGCCACTTCCATTTCTCCTAATAGAAACAAACTTATTCTGAACGACCAGTTTATATGTATCCTTCATAAAACAGAGTGGCCAGATCTCAGCACAAGAGTTGAAACGGAGTCTGACTAATGCAAAATAAAGTGGAACAATTACACCCAACAATTTTAAAATCATATTCCCTTAGTGTAGTTTGAAAATTGTGTTTGATTCCCCCCCCCCCCCCCACCTGTATCACACTGGTGACTTCAGTTTGCAGTCAACCTAAATTCCAAGTCACTTTATAGTTTGCTCTGGAATTCTAACCACTCTAAGAGTTATTGATCTGAAGAGTCATTGGTTATGAAGATAGGGATATTTTTTGTCCTCTAACCTTTCATCCTTCCTGTTCTGTCTGGCTCTCTGGTAGAATCCTCCCAAAAATTCACAGGTACAAATTTCAGACACGCGCACATTTGAAAATTCAAAACAATGTTCTTTATAATGAAAATTCACTTAAACCAAGCCCTCTTTTGGGATAGCAAAGAGCACTCGTCTCCAAACAAACTGGTAATTTATACAAGTCCCTTATCAGTTCTGTGATACTTAGCTTGCAGCTGTGAGGCAATTCACACAGTCATTCTTTCACAAAGTGAAACACACTTTGTTCTTGTTTAGTTTCAAAGCGGGGAAAAATCAGCGCACAAAAAGTCAAAGTCAGAAAAGCAGGCACGAAACACAACGATCAGATAATCCTCCACAATGGCCAAACCCACAGGCTGCTATTTATAGCAGCCTCACTAATTACCACAGCCCCACCCAAACACAGGTGGCCTCATTTTCTTTGATAATAATCTCTCAGTTGTTGCTGCCTATGCATCGCTCTCCTCATGCATGGCTGTATCATTAACTCTTGTTCTGAATCCAAGGAGGAGCTAGATAATTGATCTCCTTCTGAGCTGTCTGCCACACTCTCCTCCTCCCTGTCACTCATGTCTACTTGGTCAGAGGAGCCTTCATCAGCAGATTCCACCGGGGGCAAAACAGGCCTGCAGCATGTGGATGTCTCCCCCACATCCACAGTCCTTGGGGCAGGAGCTGGGCCAGAGCTAACCACAACACTTCCCAGTACCGTTTCATGAAATAACACAAGCTTTCTTGCCTTCTTTAACAAAGAAGTTGGATTGTTCTCTTTCCTTTGTTACCTTGACTGTTTTTCACTGAACAGCTGGTATAATATCTTGTCTTTTTTCTTTGAACGCATCTTAAGAAGGTTTATTATTCTGAGCTTTCACTTTCTGACACCAACTCCAGAGTTTTAAGTTACTGTTTATGTTTTTCCTTTGGACTTGGCAATTTTTCCATTCCATGCATATTTTCTTTCTTGTTTTCAGATCTTTGCTAAGATTTAAACAGCCGTATTGGCGTCTTCTGTTGCCTTTTTGCTGTTTTCCAACTCATTAGAATTATTTACATGAACTGAGCAATTTCCCCCACTAACTTTCTCCGCTATAGAATCTTGCTTGCCATTGCTATGAATATACTAAGATTCACTTTTTCAAATATCAAAGATACATATTCTGTTTTAGCTTAATTTTAAAACAATAACTTCAGTATTATGTGGTCATTTCAGCCAATATTTCTGCCAGTCTCAATAAAATATTTCATGTTAATAATCAGTATTAAGTCAAGGATAATTGACATAGAAACATAGAAACATAGAAGACTGACGGAAGAAAAAGACCTCATGGTCCATCTAGTCTGCCCTTATACTATTTCCTGTATTTTATCTTACAATGGATATATGTTTATCCCAGGCATGTTTAAATTCAGTTACTGTGGATTTACCAACCACGTCTGCTGGAAGTTTGTTCCAAGGATCTACTACTCTTTCAGTAAAATAATATTTTCTCATGTTGCTTTTGATCTTTCCCCCAACTAACTTCAGATTGTGTCCCCTTGTTCTTGTGTTCACTTTCCTATTAAAAACACTTCCCTCCTGAACCTTATTTAACCCTTTAATATATTTAAATGTTTCGATCATGTCCCCTCTTTTCCTTCTATCCTCCAGACTATACAGATTGAGTTCATTAAGTCTTTCCTGATACGTTTTATGCTTAAGACCTTCCACCATTCTTGTAGCCGTCTTTGGACCCGTTCAATTTTGTCAATATCTTTTTGTAGGTGAGGTCTCCAGAACTGAACACAGTATTCCAAATGTGGTCTCACCAGCGCTCTATATAAGGGGATCACAATCTCCCTCTTATTCTTCTGCCTTTCTTCAACCTTCTGTGGTGAGACAAACTTCCCATCCTACCACCTCTCACAATACTAGGCAACATAGTATGAACAGTAGAGACCTTCAAACTTCTAGGTTCTATCATATCTCAAGACCTAACATCAAAAACATCATCAAAACCTTTTTCTCCCATCACAACAAAGAATGTTCTTTCTGCGCCAACTCAGGAAGCTCAAACTGCCCAAAGAGCTGCTGATACAGTTCTACAGAGGAATCATTGAGTCTGCCATCTGCACCTCTATAACTAATTGGTTTGGTTATGCAACCCAACAAGACCGACACAGATTTGAGAGGATAATCAGAACTGCAGAAAAAGCAATGGCTGCCAACCTGCCTTCCATTGAGGACCTGTATACTACACGAGTCAAAAAGAGGGCAGTGAAAATATTTACTGACCCTTTGCATCCTGGACATAAACTGTCTCAATTCCTACCCTCAAAACATTGCTACCGAGATAATTAGACAGTTTTTTCCCGAACACATCACTTTGCTAAACAAATAATATACTCAACACAAGTCTGCACTACTATTACTACTAATTTTTTCCCATCATTCCTATCACCCATTTCCTCCCACTTATGACTGTAACTTGTTGCTTATATCCTTAAGATTTTTATTAATATTGATTGTTTCCTCATTGCTTATTTGATCCCTATGACAATCATTAAGTTGCACCTCATGATTCTTGACAAATGTATCTTTTTCTTTTATGTACACTAAGAGTATATGCACCAAAGACAAATTCCTTGTGTGTGCAATCACCCATGGCCAATAAAGAATTCTGTTCTGTTCTATTCTATTCTATTCTAATCCAGGTGTTTATTGGAAATACAATGCTTGGTAAATTTAAACAAATCAGAGTAATTATGTTTATTAGAACAACTTTTAAAAATACCCTCCAAAAAAAAAAAAAAGGAATTTTAAATCATTTTTGAATCATTTCATTTTGAATCATACTAGATAAATGGTGAAAGCAATGGAAACTGCACTTTAATGTTTCCAAATGTAAAATAATGCACTTGGGGAAAAGGAATCCTCAATCTGAGTATTGTATTGGCAGTTCTGTGTTAGCAAAAACTTCAGAAGAACAGGATTTAGGGGTAGTGATTTCTGACAGTCTCAAAATGGGTGAACAGTGCAGTCAGGCGGTAGGGAAAGCAAGTAGGATGCTTGGCTGCATAGCTAGAGGTATAACAAGCAGGAAGAGGAAGATTGTGATCCCCTTATATAGAGCGCTGGTGAGACCACATTTGGAATACTGTGTTCAGTTCTGGAGACCTCACCTACAAAAAGATATTGACAAAATTGAACGGATCCAAAGACGGGCTACAAGAATGGTGGAAGGTCTTAAGCATAAAACGTATCAGGAAAGACTTAATGAACTCAATCTCTATAGTCTGGAGGACAGAAGGAAAAGGGGGGACATGATTGAAACATTTAAATATGTTAAAGGGTTAAATAAGGTCCAGGAAGGAAGTGTTTTTAATAGGAAAGTGAACACAAGAACAAGGGGAGACAATCTGAAGTTAGTTGGGGGAAAGATGAAAAGCAACATGAGAATATATAATTTTACTGAAAGAGTAGTAGATCCTTGGAACAAACTTCCAGCAGACGTGGTTGGTAAATCCACAGTAACTGAATTTAAACATGCCTGGGATAAACATATATCCATTGTAAGATAAAATACAGGAAATAGTATAAGGGCAGACTAGATGGACCATGAGGTCTTTTTCTGCCGTCAGACTTCTATGTTTCTATGTTTCTATTATAACATCCCGTTTGTGCTAGCCCTACATAAATATTACTAAATGAAATGGACAAAATATAGTTAATACCTAATCAAATATTATTTAAAATTTTAAACAGGAAACCTGCCTTCTTAAGAGGAAAGGAATGAATGAGCAAATAAAGCTTTAAATTAAAGTAGGGAGAGAGGGGAAAAAAAGGAAAGGCAGGGGTGTGGAATGTGAGGTGTTTATGTTTTTTGGAATGCTGGAAATTATAGCAATTGGAGAGCGGTAGGTTTCCTAGGTCTTAGTTAGAGTTGGCAGCTTTCATAAAATACTTCAAAAATCCATCTACATATAAAAATAAAGCTAATGTGTCCTTACACCAGTGGCCTTCTTAATTTAAAAAAACATCTTTTTATTTTAGGTAGCCTAACAATATTAATTTCCCTGCTATCTATAGAGACTACATGCAGGTATGAATATAAAATAAGAGAAGATCTCTGCTGTTACTAGGTACCTGAAATGTATGTTATTCTATTGCTTTCAAGGTATTGGCCATGCTTTTCATTACAGTAGTCGAACCTCACCTCGAGGTTCGACTACTGTAACGCTCTCTACATGGGGGCTAACTTTAAAAAGTGTTCGGAAACTTCAGATCGTGCAGAATGCAGCTGCGAGAGCAGTCATGGGCTTCCCTAGGTATGCCCATGTTACTCCAACACTCCGCAGTCTGCATTGGTTGCCGATCAATTTCCGGTCACAATTCAAAGTGTTGGTTATGACCTTTAAAGCCCTTCATGGCATTGGACCAGAATATCTACGAGACTGCCTTCAGCCGCACAAATCCCAGTGACCGAAACTGTCAAGAAAATCCAGGAATATATTTCCATAGATTCAGAAGTTTGCATTTTCATGAGAAAGTAGAACTTGGGATGTGTGGAGAAAAGGGGGGGGTCTATCTACCTACCTACCTACCTACCTACCTACCCACCTACCCACCTACTTACCCACCCACCCGAACATTTGTAAAATAAGACATTATAAAACGAAACCCCATAAGATAAAAAACAGTCACTATCATACACATGCATACCATTCATAAAATTGGCCACCTAGAGTGTAATTTTTTTTATGACCCTCAAGCCTGCAGGCACAGCCAGGTCTTCATGGCCTTACGAAAGGCCAGCAGGGTGGGGGTGGTGAGAATGTTGAGTAGAAGCTGGTTCCAAAAAGCTGGGGCAGCCACAGAGAAGACCCTCCCCCGTAGTCCCGCCAACCTGCATTGCTTAGTCGACGAGAGCCGGAGGAGGCCAACTTTTTGAGCTCTTATTGGTATCAGGGAGGTATGCAACTGCTCTAATTATATATTATTACTATTACAGTGATACCTTGTCTTACAAACTTAATTGGTTCCGGGACAAGGTTCTTAAGGTGAAAAGTTTGTAAGATGAAACAATGTTTCCCATAGGAATCAATGTAAAAGCAAATAATGCGTGCAAGCCCAAAATTCACCCCTTTTGCCAGCTGAAGTGCCCGTTTTTGCACTGCTGGGATTCCCCTGAGGCTCCCCTCCATAGGAAACCCCACCTCCGGACCTCTGTGTTTTTGCAATGCTGGGATTCCCCTGAGGCTCCCCTCCATAGAAAACCCCATCTCCGGACTTCTGTGTTTTTGCAATGCTGCAGGGGAATCCCAGCATCGTAAAAACAAGCGCTTCGCTGTCAACGGAAGTCTGGAGGTGGGGTTTCCCATGGAGAGGAGCTTCAGGGGAATCCCAGCAGTGCAAAAACGGGTGCTTCGCTGGCAGCGGAAGTCCGGAGGCGGGTCATCCCAGGGGCGGCGGTGGGTTTTTAAGGTGAAAATAGTTTGCAAGAAGAGGCAAAAAAATCTTAAACCACGGGTTTGTATCTCGAAAAGTTTGTATGACGAGGCGTTTGTAAGATGAGGTATCACTGTATTCTTTTTCAGTATACTTTTTGAGACTCTTAAGGCTTTAAGTGTTATTTTATGCTCATGTAAACATATAAAACACCCCACAAAATGTGCTTTCCTTATCAGTTTCATTTCATATGTATTTCAATGTATTTGCTGTCCTCGGGTTATACTACATTGTCTGCCACTGGTCTTATTCCAGACAGATAGGCCACACATTAAATACTGAACAGAGAATTTTGCTTTGAGAGGTCTGGTCTTTAAGATATGCCAACTCCAGGCCATACTAAATGGTGGGGTAACAAGAGCACAAATCCAAGGTCAAACAAACAGCCTCCTTGTAATTAGAAACTAACAGTGGATTAAAGGTGTAAAATTCACCTAAATCCACACACCAACAGACTAAACAATCTCAGTGAAGTGGAGTACTATTTGTTTTATAAAAATACTTTCACTAGAAATCTTTAATAAACAAAACAAATAGAAGAGCATGATTGACAGTAACATCTGCTTCTTAATTAATAACATGTTGTTTCAATGACAGATCCATGACAAATCATTAGAACTTTTTCTGTGGCATGCCATGTTATTTAATTTATAGTTTAAAAGCTTTTTTTATTTCTCCCCTACTACAAGCAAATGCTCCAGGATCACCTTCCCTACCTCGGTCAGTTCTTGCAGATCTAACAATATATATTTCTATAAATTTATTTTCAACCCTTCATATTAGATCCTGTCCAATTTTCTTAAAAAGAGAAACTTTTTTTCATGAAAAATTAAACGCACATTTAAAACATTTATATGTAGAAGCTATACAAAAAGGCACACATACAAATGCATATGTATATGGTGTGTTGTGGTTAGCTCTGGCCCAGTTCCTGCCCCAAGGACTGTGGATGTGGGGGAAACATCCACATGCTGCAGGCCTGTTTTGCCCCCGGTGGAATCTGCTGATGAAGGCTCCTCTGACCAAGAAGACATGAGTGACAGGGAGGAGGAGAGTGTGGCAGACAGCTCAGAAGGAGATCAATTATCTCGCTCCTCCTTGGATTCAGAACAAGTGTTAATGATACAGCCACGCATGCGGAGAGCGATGCATAGGCAACAACAACTGAGAGATTATTATCAAAGAAAATGAGGCCACCTGTGGTTGGGTGGGGCTGTGGTCATTAGTGAGGCTGCTATAAATAGCAGCCTGTGGGTTTGGCCATTGTGGAGGATTATCTGATCATTGTGTTTTGTGACTGCTTTACTGACTTTGACCTTTTGTGTGCTGATTTTTCCCCGCTTTGAAACTAAAGCAGAGCAAAGTGTGTTTCACTTTGTGAAAGAAGAAGGACTGTGAATTGCCTCACAGTTGCAAGCTAAGTATCACAGAACTGATAAGGGACTTGTACAAATTACCAGTTTGTTTGGAGACCAGTGCTCTTTGCTATACCAAAAGAGTGCTTGGTTTAAGTGAATTTTCATTATAAAGAACATTGTTTTGAATTTTCAAACATGTGTGTGTCTGAAATTTGTACCTGTGAATTTTTGGGAGGAGTCTACCAGAGAGCCCGACAGAACATGGTGTAGCTTTTTTTTTTTAAAAAAAAGTGTATTAGAAAAGTTGCTTACAATATTCAATATACTGAAAAAGTTATGTGCAAATATTAATTTAATTATAGGAGTTGCTCTAGGTTTTCTAGTCCAACCCTATTCAATTTCAGACAGGTGGCTGCCCAACCTTTTCTTAAAAATCTCCAGTGAAGTACCTACAACCTCTGAGGGCAAGCTGTTCCAATCGTTAATTGTCCTCACTGTTAGGAAGTCTCTCCTTAATTCTAGGTTGTTACTCCCCTTGATTAGTTTCCATCCATTGTTTCTTGTCTTGCTTTCTAGTGCTTTGGGAAATAATTTGACCCCCGTTCCTTTGTGGCAGCCTCTCAAACACTGGAATACTGCTATAAATGTCGCCCTTTTCTCTAGAGTAAGCATACCCAATTCTTGCAACCAATTATTTCATTTGTACGTCACTGAGCTGGAATATTGGTGGGAACGAAGGGCCACTTATCTAACCAAGTCCTAATAGTTTAGCTGGCCTATCTTGGCTTGACGTGCTTTGCAGGCAGCATGGGTGCTCCATTGACTTCCAGCAATTATTGCTCCTGCCTATAGCCAAAGTACAGTGTTCCCTCGATTTTCGCGGGTTCGAACTTCGCGAAAAGTCTATACCACGGTTTTTCAAAAATATTAATTAAAAAAATACTTTGCAGGTTTTTTCCCTATACCATGGTTTTTTCCCACCCGATGACATCATATGTCATCACCAAACTTTCATCTGCTTTTAATAAATATTTTTTTAAAATAAACTTTAATAAATAAACATGGCGAGTAATAATCTAAATGGTTGCTAAGGTAATGAAAAATTGCAATTTAGGGGTTTAAAGTGTTAAGGGAAGGTTTTTGATACTGTTCATAGCCAAAAATAGTGTATTTACTTCCACATCTCTACTTCGCGGAAATTCGACTTTTGCGGGCGGTCTCGGAACGCATCCCCCGCGAAAAGCGAGGGAACACTGTATATTTTCATTAATCAATTAGCCCAGGCAGCCCTCTTAAGGGCCCTGGAACTGGGGGACTCTTTAGAGTAATGCTAATGTGCCCAGAGAGGCAACACAGAAGGAAAACCCCTGCCTTGCAAGATAAACTGATGTCAGGGTTCACCCTGTATAACTAATCATGTGAACCACTAGCAGCTCCTTTTTTCTCTGTTTTTTTTAAAAATCACCTGTTCCATATGCAACCTGCTGATGTAGAACAAAATAATCCACTTTTTAAATTTATGTCAGGATTAAGCATATCCTGAGGTAATATCTCAATGCAGAAGAAAAGCCTACATAGAGAAGGCTGAGTCATTCTGAGGCAATTAAGCATGCAGCAACCTCATCAGGTTTAAATATGCAAGAGCTCTCTGCTCGCTGCTGTTCTGCTGTTCGTTCTCTCTCTCTCTCTGATCTCTGATCCTGCTCTGTGCGAAGTGTACTCTGAAGTTGCTGTATTGATCCGTTGGTTCCTGTGAGTTATTGTAACTAAGATAGTTGTAGTAAGATACTAGTTAGATACTGGTGTGATGTATGTATTGCAAAGATAGCATACAGTAGTAGTGTAAATAAGAAGTACAGTGGTGATCCCTCGATTTTCGCGGGGGTTACGTTCCAAGACCTCCCGCGAAAATCGATTATCCGCGATATAGTGGTGCGGAAGTAAAAACACCATCTGCGCATGCGCGCCCTTTTTCCATGGCCGCGCATGCGCAGATGGTGGAGCCGGGGAGCGACGAAAGTGCGGAGGCTGTCAATGGTTCTTTTTAATGTCAGCCACCCCCCCCAGCGCCTCCGGCCTCCTCGCCGCTACCCCCCGCCCGATTCTCCCCTCTCACCGGCTTTCTTGGGGCATGAGTCCTCCTGCAGTAGCGCTGGCGGCAACGGCTTCTCGGCTTTTAGAATGCCCGCCTCCTTACTTCCTTCCCTCCCTCCTTCCTTCCCTCCTTCCTTCCCTCCCTCCTTCCTTCCCTCCTTCCCTCCCTCCCTCCTTCCCTCCCTCCTTTCTTCCCTCCTTCCCTCCCTCCTTCCTTCCCTCCTTCCTTCCTCCCTCCCTCCTTCCTTCCCTCCCTCCTTCCTTCCTTCCCTCCTTCCTTCCCTCCTTCCTTCCCTCCTTCCTTTCTTAAAAAGCACTTAAACAATGACAGAATAAAAAGCCCCAGCCCTCACCTGTGTTTGAATTTCATTCACTCAGTCATCCATTCATTCATTCTTCTGTATGCCACTTTTTTTTTGCGATGGCAAAGCTGATTGGCCGAGATTTCGGCCAATCAGCAATGGCAGACGTTAGTTTGGTGATGACGTATGACGTCATCGGGCGGGAAAAACCGTGGTGTAGAAAAAAACCCGCGGACTATTTTTAAATTATTATTTTTTGAAAAACCGCAGTATAGCGTTTAGCGAAAATCGAGACCGCGAAAATCGAGGGATCACTGTAAATATATTTTTCCCAGACTTCCTACTGCTGCTGTGTTTCATTGAAGACTTCAACTCCACATCTACTGGTCTGTGGCTGGCTGGTTGGGTTGTTTAGCTAGTTGGGCTTGTTAGCTTCTGAAAGTGCAGCTCTGATAATTTATCCCACCTTTATCATTTTATAAATATCTCAAGGTACCAAATATAGCTAATGCTCCTTCCTCCTAATTTCCTTACAACAATTCTATGAGATGAGTCGGGCTTAAAAAGAGTGACTAGCCCGAGGTTACCCAGTTGGCTTTCATGCCTTGTGCAGGAATAGAACTCACAGTCTCCTGGTTTCTAGCCTGATGCCTTAACTAAGGTAACAAACTGGCTCTCAGTTTTATTATTTATTTGTTCGATTTAGGTCTTATCATATTCACTTCTTACCTTTTGGGATCAATGATTTTATAGAGTTTTCCATTATGTGATTGTGTCATGCTTTTACTGCTTGCTAAGACGTAAATCTCACCTGTCAATGAAGCAGAATAAATTAATAAATATTGTCATTCACTAAACACATCAAGCAACATATGCATTATGATGAAAAGTACAATATTATGGATATTAATATGTAGAAGGGATTAAATAAAGTGACCATTGCAGAAATGTACATCCTCATTTTTAAAAGGGCAAATAAAAGTTAAGATAAAAACTTCAGATTGTGCAGAATGCAGCTGCGAGAGCAATCATGGTCTTCCCAAGGTATGCCCATGTTACACCAACACTCCGCAGTCTGCATTGGTTGCCGATCAATTTCCGGTCACAATTCAAAGTTTTGGTCTTGACCTATAAAGCCCTTCATGGCATTGGACCAGAATATCTCCGGAGGGTGGGGGCAGTTCTGATCTCCGGGGGGAGCTGTTCCAGAGGGTCGGGGCCGCCACAAAGAAGGCTCTTCCCCTGGGTCCCACCAAACGACACTTAACTAAATGGCTCTTTCTGGAATTATGTTTCAGTTTATTTTATAAAAATGGCTAAATTCCAATTAATATATTATAAAACAATAACAATGTCTTACCCAATTCATCTTCACCAAATCCTAAAATGTGTCCAGTAAAGAAACCTTGACATGAACCACTGTTGCCCAGACATAATGGTTTTTCTTGCCACTGTTTTGTAATAGGACTCTGTTGTAGTGTTAAAAAATTCCTAAAAAAAGGAGAAGGGTTACATAATGCTTCCATTAACTTTACTGAGGTCAATGTAGAAACTAAATATTAAATAATATCTGAACTGGAGTCCATATCTCCTCAAATTCTTTGGCATTATAGTTTACAAGGCTGGATTTTCTAGCAGTTGTAATCCTTACACATCTTGAAGGCACCAAATTTGAGAAGGTTGCATTTAAAGTCTGAGCTATAAAGCTTATGATTCAATTTTCATTTTGGTAGATACTTAAAAGTGATTTTGAATTTTCTACTCCAGTTACAACGGATAAGCCTATAATAGATTTGATGTCATACAACCAGAGTTGTTCAAAGACTTGTTCTTAATATGTGACAACAGAACTAACAGTACAATTGCATGTATGATTCTTTTAACGCAAGAGATAAGTGTTGTTGTTATATTACTTTGAATATTTGAATTTAGTAGTTAATCTGTATTAGATGGTGACTATTTACAATATAAATGTAAATTCTTCCTTCTTCTCTTAAACATTTTCTACATATATTTTTATAAACCCTTATACAGTGATCCCTCGATTATCGCGAGGGTTCCGTTCCAAGACCCCTCGCGATAATCGATTTTTCGCGATGTAGGGTTGCGGAAGTAAAAACACCATCTGTGCATGCGCGCCCTTTTTTTCTATGGCCGCGCATGCGCAGATGGTGGAGTTTGCGTGGGCGGCAGGGAAACCCGGATCTTCGTCTGCTCGCTGCTGCTGCGGCCGC